>NW_015162003.1:523902-602815 GCF_001447785.1 Gekko japonicus | reverse complement strand
GAACTGTGGCTTGGCTATAAAATCCATGAAAACATGTGGATGATGAGAGGTATGAGGTAATGTTACAGAAAAAAGATGGTTTTTCTTTTCCTTCCAAGGGAACAAAAACAAACTGAGGAAAACATTAACAGGTAACATTAATAATGGATTTTGGTTTTTAAAATGTTCATGCCAAAAGAAGAAGGGATGGAACTGTTGCAACTCAGTTCCAGTACAGCAGAAGAAGACAAGTATTGCTGTCCTAAACAGAGTTGCATACTTCTAAATCCATTGAAGTCTGTTGGTTTATAAGGAAATAATTCTGTTTAGCATTTACTGAAAAATCTGATATATATGAAGACAAGTATTGCCGTCCTAAACAGAGTTGCATACTTCTAAATCCATTGAAGTCTGTTGGTTTATAAGGAAATAATTCTGTTTAGCATTTACTGAAAAATCTGATATATATGATGCACTTAAAATAATTCATCTGTTAAGATAGCCAAACTCTCATCTCTATCTCTCAACTTCCAAATGCCAAAACTTAACTGTCACAACTTAACTGACACTCTCCTCCCCTGAACACAGCTCTGATTGGCTCCTCTGTTGCTAGGTATACATGTGTTATTTCCCTCCTCACAAATGTACTTTCCAAATCTGCAGTCGCTATATGGCCTGGTAACTGCTATTTTAACATATTGTACATGTTTTATCAAAAGGGATTCTTGTGAGAGTTGTCGTCGCAAGTGCTTTCTTCAGTAACAAGAAAATCCTTGAAAAGTTGAAACATAATTCGTTAACAAATGTACCCTTTAACTGAGTGAAAGAGTTCCCTCAGTGTTACACTTTTTAGTGAAAACAATGTGCTTGTTGTGATGGAAGTGGTGAAATGTCCTTTATGTGTGGGGAATGATATGCAGTCAGTTTGAATAAAAGCAGTATAGATACTGACAACTGTTTCTAGCAGGAATTCTTCACTTCTGTCATACTAAGCTTCTCCAAATCAAGGGTGAAAAATTCCTTTGAGCATTCCTAAATATAACACTTATTACAATGCAAAGACAGTCCATTGACAGTACCCACTTATATTTAGGGCTCTGCCCAATCTGAATAAAGAAAACCACAGGACAACAACTCATGGACTCGCTTATAAGATGCTTCCATTAGTGGTGTAGTATGGTGTAGTGGTTAAGCACAGTGGACTCTAATCTGGAGAACTGGGTTCTCCTCCTCATGAAGCCTGTTGGGTGACCTTGAGCCAGTCACAGTGCTCTCAGAACTCTCAGCCCCAGCTACCTCACAAGGTGACTCTTGTGGGGAGAGGAAGAGAAGGTGATTTTTTAAAGCCACTTTGAGACTCCTTTGAGTAGAAAAAAGTGGGATCTTCTCTTTTTAAAGCAGGAATATGTGTGTGCAAATCCAACACTATTTAAAGAGTGTTATGAAGTTCATCCCGGAATGGAAAGAACAGTCTAACGATTAGGAGGAATTTATGTGTGAAGACAATAAATAAATGCACAATAACATTTGGGTCCTCCAATCCATCAGTGGAAGGCACAAACAGTCACAGATCACCTCCCTTCTTACCTTCCTCCAACAGTGCCTTCTGACCCTGGGGTAGTTAATTCTTGAGGTTTCAGGCATATAGTAATAGACACAAATAACATATAATTAACATACAATAAAGTTGTTTGCCTTACTATTCTCACTCTCCATAGCTGTGGGGCAGTGTAGTCAAAGGAAGAAGAAGAAGAAGAAGAGGAGGAGGAGGAGGAGGATATTGGATTTATACCCCACCCTTCACACGGAGTCTCAGAGCAGCTTACAAACTCCTTTCCCTTCCCCTCCGCACAACAGACACTCTGTGAAGTAGGTGGGGCTGAGGGAGCTCTTTCAAGAACTGCCCTTTCAAGGACAGCTCTTGATAGAACTATGGCTTGCCCAAGATCATCCAATGGCTGCAAGTGGAGGAGTTGGGAATCAAACCCGGTCCTCCTAGATTAGAATCTGCACACTTACCCACTACACCAAATGGAGTGAACAGAATGAGCAGAGTCACACACATTTACAAGTATTCTATCACTCAAGACTTATTCTTGTTACCATGATATTGCTTCTGACTAGTCACCCAGTAATATGATTTATGCCAAAGTTCATCACTTGTTGGAAGTGATTTACTTTGGGGAAACAACAGCATATATACATGTCGCAGTAGTGTCGTTTTGCTCAAAAATTGAGCTTCTGTAGGCTTTGACTGATATAAGTAAAACAGAAAGGAGGGATACATTTATGGAAATCCCATGTTTTGCATAGTTTGGCAGGCAGTGGGTAGGGCAGGTTGCCACTCTCTGGGTAGTTAGCACAGGATCTGGTTAGAGCCTTGTCAAAAGGCAAAGAGGTTTCTAACGTAGGAAGCTGTTAAGCAACAAAGGAGTGCTACCCTTTTGGAGTTATTGCTTTGGTCTTTCAGACTTTTGAACAAAATCTAAAAGAAACTTTGTTGTTCTTCCTCTTGAACAAACCCATTTCTTCAGGTCCCTTGCTTTAAAACAGCTGACTGTCCTATATGACGGGAATATGTATTTTGCTTGGAATTTAAATTCTACATATTGGCCACCATCCAAATGTGTTTAAACCCAATAATTCCAGAGCTGCCTTCTTAGTGTTTGCTGCCACAAATCTGACAAGGCAAGCTACATTAAAGAATAAATAGAAGCTTGCCTCACAGGTTTTAAGAGCTGTGGCAGAGAAAACTATAAAGGAAATTCTGCTGCGAGCACAGTTTCTTTACATGTGTGAAAACAGTTTCTTTGAAACATGGCATTTTATATTCACGGGATGAAAAAGTGGGCCATAATTGCATGCTGGGATTTAAATATTCAAGAATGCAATTTGCACCATTTTTGCATAGTTTCATCTACATACCAATATAGCCTATGCTCAAAAAGCTAGTGTCTGACCCAATTCATTCCACACCCAAAGGAAAACTATATACGTCTGTGAGGCAAGATAAAAGCAGTGGGGAACAGGGTGAATTGATTAGCATGGTAGACAAGCTGTGCAAGGAAGAGATAGATCTCTAGGAAATCACAACAACTTGGGATCAGAACCAATAACCAGTTTTTCTAAAGGATATACATTTGACCACAAACACCATTGTCATTTGAGCTTACATAGGGATGCTGAAACAGATGCCAGTTTGGCACAATTCCCATTCATCAGCAGTGATCAAGTAGCCAATTATTGAATGGACTGTTCACAGTCTATTAATGTGTATTCTTAGGAACAGGCTACTTAGAGTCATCAGAACCTGATTGCCAGTTGAAGAGGGATCAGCTTGGAGTCTGCTGGGGAAATTGTATTCTGTTCCCAGCAAGGTTTTCAGGAGGTATACTAGGAGCCAACTCTAAGTTGATTAGCTGGAAGTTAGGTTCCTTTAACCTCTTATCCTGAAAATCTTTCTGCCTTCCAGGCTTCTTGAGAGGCAGCAAAACTTGATAAGAGGTGGTGGTATCATAAACCCATGCCCCATCTAATTTCTCTTCTCTTCTCTTCTCTTCTCTTCTCTTCTCTTCTCTTCTCTTCTCTTCTCTTCTCTTCTCTTCTCTCTTCTCCCTTCCCTTCCCTGCTCCTCAAGCTGGTTGTTTTGGATCCAGAAAAAAGAAGAGGAAACAGTCCTTTCTGCTCTCCCATTTGCATCACAGAGATTATAAATACAGCACCTGTCTCACCCAGCTCAGAGAGGAGGGAAAAGACATGAGCTCCTTCTCCTCTCCCATATTGCAATTCAGTTATTAAAACATTGCATCTGGAGGAGAAGGAGAAACAACTTCTTTCCAGCTTCTCTTTGTACAAGGTACCTCTGCATTCCTTCTGTCTCTATTCTGCTTAAAGAGAAGGGAAAAGAATGCGCTCTTTCTTCTCTCCTTTTTGCAACTTCGCCATGTACCTATATTGCTGAGAGGGTGGAGGCAGAACCCGACTTCCAGCTGATCACCTGATCAGTTGTGAGCCAGCTTCTAACCAACAGGCAACTGTAAACTTATTTGGCGGCTGCTCGAGTTGCTCGATACAATCTGAACATATCCCTGATAGCTCATAATTTGACCATGGGTGTCAAACAAGGTACATTGAATTGCTGAACAGCCTGAGAAATTTGTGGTATTCCTGTTGAATTATACCAGAGTTCTGTTAAGTTATCACTGTTTGATCTGGAGTGTAACAATATAAAAGTCTGACAAGAAGAATTTTTTCTTAGCATTTATAGTTTCAAATTTGAAATCCCATATTTCCATGTTAACAATGTATACCTCAGTTTGTGTTATGACAAATAACCTTTGTTCTTTTGTTCACTTTTCCAAAGAGAAGCCATATTGTACCTGTCTAATTTTCCTCTTACCATTGTTAGTGGACACAGGTTTGGGTGGGGGAGATTTACATACAAGTTAAAATTCAACCCCAAAACATTATTCTTTCTGGTGTCCTTGGTGTAATGGGGAGCTGAGAAAGTAACAGTCTTGGGCTATGACTGGTTGGAAATGTCTGGGAATTTTTCCCAGTAAATGTTACACTAGTGTCTACTGGATGGCACTGGCATTACAGAATAGTCTCCTGGATGATATTCATTGGTGTCCATGTCTACGAAGGACGATGTTTTTGGTTAGATTTTCAGGGATGTTGCCATACTTTCACTGTCTAATTTTGTGTGATGTTTTATTTTATTTATATATTTCTTTTATTCCATTTATATCCCGCCCTACCCCCCAAGGGGTCTCAGGGCATCTCACAACATACAGTAAAACAATAAATAGTAATTCATAAAACCATCTCAGACAGATCAATTAAAATCCCAGATGGCAGCATACCAGTTCTGACTACAGTGACTGTCGCAACAATTTTCTCAAGCCACAATCAGCTGGTGCTGGCACCAGTTGGTATAGGCAGTGCCCTAGGAGAATGGTGCAAATCAAGCAGATTGGTCAGGCTGAACAGGGAAGGCCAGTGTCATTTGGACGTCTGCCACCTCAGCCAAAATCCTGGCAGAACATTTCCATTTTGCAGGACCTGTGGAATTGTAATAAATCTACCATGTGGTGTTTTTCAGGCTCTTCAGGGCACATATAGGGAGAGACAGTCCCATAGGTATGCTGGTCTCTTGTCACATAGGAACTTAAAGGTGAATGCTATAACCTTGAATCTGATCCAGTACTCAATTGGCAGCCAATGCAGTTGGCGCAGCACTGGCTGAATCTGTGTCCACATAAATGTCCCAGTCAGCAGGCACACCACTGCATTTTTACCAGCTGAAGCTTCCGGATCAGACTGAAGGGTAGGCCCATATAAAGTGACCTGCAGTAATCTAACCTGGAAGTGACCGTTGCATGGATCACTATTGTGAGGTCATGGAAAGAGAGGTAAGGAACCAGCTGCCTGATCAGCTGAAGATGGTAGAAGGCTGATTTGGCAGCATTGGTGTGTTAGCCAAACTGCTTATCTACACAGTGGCTAGACTAAATAGAAGGGGTTCTGGTCTATGTATACAGAAATCGGATTTCCGAAATGAGGATCTTCCCAGAGAGACAATGAGACAAGGTGTTTGTAGTAATATCTGTTGTTCTCTTTACTAAATAATAATTGGTTTCACATACATACAATAACAAAATCACACACTCATACATACAAGGTTCCTTTAGGAGTACAGAAAGAAATATAAAATAGTTTTCTTAGTTACTAGGAGTCTAGGGTAGGAATTCATTCATACTTGCCTGATCCAGAAGTTCTTGTCTGTAGCATTGGAAGATTTGGAGGATGAGGAAAGAATCCCTGGGACTAATTGCTCATCCACATTGCTTAGAATGAGCCAGCTAACGTGGGAATGGATGTCTCTGACTGTACATCTCAGAGAGATCCAGACAATGAGCCTTCTCTCAAGGAAAGGGGGGGGGGACGTGTGGCTAACCAGCAGCACAGAATAAAAGCGTGCTCTGTGTTATATACCTGAAAATCTCCAGGTGGGAGGTGCTTGCCTGCTTGAGTCCTACCTTCCTCTAGGTCCATCCCATAGTTACCCTTGATTGGCTGCATGTGGAAAGGTGCAGGTATTCCCTATGGGAGGGGGCAATTGAAACTCTATGTCCTCTATCTCATGGAATTCCATTTGGCTAGGTGCTTTGAAGTACAAATGGAGTTGGCTTTTCCCAGGAACACAGGAGGCTGTAAACAGGATGTTTGGCATACCAATGTAAATTCAGTCCATGCCTTTCTGTGACATCTCCGGTCTCCAGCAATGGTGGATTTTAATCCCTAGTTGTTGTTTTCTGAACACAAAGGAAAACCATGTGCATCTTGTACCCACAAAGCCTTGCAAACTTGAATAGGAGCTTGCTTCATTAACACAGCAGGCAGCGAGTCCTTTTTCATGTGAAGTCTCTCTCTCTTTGCAAAACAGCTTCCTCTGGCTTTTGGTATACAATTCAATGTGCACAGTCCATGCGTTACCTTGTGTAAGCAAATATTTATTCACAAATAAGTCCATCTCATAACAGGTGACCTGGGCCTCCATAGAAAGGGAGGCATCCAAAATAACCCCTAAGCTCCTCACCACTGGGATCAGCACCAGTGGTGCCCCAGAAAGTCAGCATACTGATGACAACCCAGCCCAAACCCTCGGATTAACTGGGTGGGGGTGCATACAGATGTTAAATAACATCAGGAAGAGGATTACCCCTTGCGAAATGCTGCATACCCGGGTGTAATGCAGAGACACTCTCTCCCCAAATGTCACCCTCTGTCCCTGACCATGCAGAAAGGAGGACAGACACTGTAAAGCAGTTCCCTGTATCCCCTCATCAGCAAGGCATTGGGTCAATAAATCATAAACCACCATGTCAAATGCTACTGTTAAATCGAGTAGCAACAGCAACACTGACCCACCTAAATCCAGATGCCTCTGGAGGTCATCTGTGAGGGTGTCCAGTGCAGTTTCCATCTCATGGCCAGGGTGGAAGCCAGACTGGAATCGATCCAGGGAGTCACTCAGGAATCTCTGGAGCTGCTCAGCTACTACCCTCTCAACTGCCTTACCCAGGAATGGTAAGTTCATTACTGGGCGGTAGTTGGCTAGGACTATACTAGATTTAAGGATGATTTAGATTTAACATTCTCAACTTCTATTTTTGGCAGTAGCCACATATTTAATTTCAGCAATAGATATGCAGATTTGATATTATTTGTTGTGATTTATATACCACTTTTAATATAGAATAAGGAAGGTATACACCTAATGACAGTAATATCTAATGAGAAGCTTATATGTTGATATTTGTTGTGGGAGTAATGTAATGTGCAAGGGACAGAGGTGTGCTCAGAAAGGATGTTTCCAAAATAAGGGATGTGAGAATCAATGTGCAAAGTTAATGGGCAATAAAAGCCAGATAATGGAAGATGACAGACAGCCCAATAAGCAAAGAGAGCATACAGCCCTTGTCATCTTTTGCTAATTTTCTATCTGCATGGAGTTTTTCTATGATGAAACAAAGCCAGAATCTACTCTGAAAGTCCTATTTATTTATATCTCCTTGTGAAGAATTTTGGGGTGGAGGTCTGAAATGAATAAAAACTTCACCAGGAGTTTTTAAAAGTTATTCTCTCTGGGCAGAGAGCAGGCAGGAAGGGGGAAGTCAATACAATTGTTTTGCAACCTCTCCTCAGTCACTCCTTAAGAAAGGTTTAGCTGGATTCAATGGGATTGTCAAGATCCCATCCCCTCCAAGCAGGGAACAGAGATTTGGAGGTATTGAATACTAGAAGGTCTTCAGGAAGAAACTCTTGGAGACTTCAGGAAAAGTTTCTTTGGCCCAGCCTGACCTGGTCAGTGGGTGGGGAAAGAGATATGATAAAACTCCTGGGGGCAAGGAGTTTATGCTGATTCCATCAAGGCAGGCAGAACTATTAACTGAGGTCTGGAAGTGGTAGCCATTGCCATGTGCTGGCCTGCACACCTGAAGGAGGCTTGAAAGTAATTGAACCCCTGTATAAATCTGTAACTTTCTAAGCTAAGGAGCCTGCCTTATATTTAACATCTGATTGTTGTTGTTGTTCAGTCGCACAGTCAAGTCCGACTCTTCGCGACCCCATGGACCAGATCACGCCAGGCTTTCCTGTCTTCCGCCGTCCTCTGAAGTTTGCTCAATTTCATGCTTGTTGCATCTGTGACACTATCTAACCATCTCATCCTTTGCCGTCCCCTTCTTCTTTGACCTTCAATCTTTCCCAGCATCAGGGTCTTCTCCAGTGAGTGCTCCCTTCTCATTTGGTGGCCAAAGTATTTGAGCTTCAGTTTCATTATCTGGCCTTCCAGGGAACAGTCAGGGTTGATTTCTTTTAGGATTGACTGGTTTGATCTTCTTGCAGTCCAAGGGACTCTCAAGTGTCTTCTCCAGCACCATAGTTCAAAAGAATCTATTCTTTGGCGCTCGGCCTTCCTTATAGTCCAACTCTCGCAGCCATACATGACTACTGGGAATACCATTGCTTTGACCATGCGGACTTTTGTTGGCAGGGAGATGTCTCTACTTTTTATCATGCTCTTTAGGTTCGCCATCGCTTTTCTCCCGAGGAGTATGCGTCTTTTAATTTCATGGCTGCTGTCACAGTCTGCGGTGATCTGGGATCCCAGGAACGTGAAGTCTGTCACTACTTCCACGACTTCCCCCTCTATTTGCCAAGGAGTGATGGGGCCGGATGCCATGATCTTAGTTTTTTTTGATGTTGAGCTTCAAGCCCACTTTTGCGCTCTCCTCTTTTATCCTGAGCAAGAAGCTCTTTAGGTCCTCTTCACTTTCTGCCATTAGAGTAGTTTCGTCTGCATATCTGAGGTTGTTGATCTTTTTCCCAGCAATCTTAATTCCCACTTGTGATTCATCCAGGCCAGCATTTTGCATATATATTAAATAAGCAAGGTGACAATATACATCCTTGTCGTACTCCTTTACCTATGCTAAACCAATCAGTTGTTCCATATCCAGTTCTAACTGTTGCTTCTTGACCGTTATGCAGGTTTCTCAGGGCATGAATAATGGGAGGGACACAGGAATTGCATTTTACCCTTTTCTTTTGAATCCCTTGCTCAGTCTGGTGCTGTGCTAAGAGTATGTTCATAAACATTTTCTTTTCAATAAATACTTTGTAACTTTTGATCCTGGTAATGGTTCTCTGTGCCACATAGACCTCTACCATCTTGGACACACTATTTTAAAAGGAGCTCCAAGGAGATGGGGGGACAGTCAGTTGGCAAGTGGCTACACCCCTAGAAGTGCACAAGGCAGCAAGCTGTCCCCAGGGTAACCATACTCTAGGCAGTGGGAGACACAGAGGCAAGGGCTCAGGACTTGGAATGGAAGCTGGGAATCCTGACCCTCTCAGTGGGCAATTCCTGCACAGATCAAATAGTGGTGGTGGGTGAACAGAAAGAGAGAGAGAGACACCCCTCCAGGTGTTGGGAAAACTTAGGAAGGCAGGGCGGAACAGGGCCTGCAGGCCAGAGTGGGACCATTCTGCCACACTCCTAATCAATGGCAGAAAAGGAGGCACGATTCATTCTACCACATCAGCATTGTACTATCTTGTTCTCCTGTATGTATAAACCAGGACTAACTGTGGAAGTGACTTTGAACACTCATTTGTGTTTCAGAAAATATGTCTTGAAACTGTAAGCACACTGTAAACAAACCATTTTCAACACACTTAAAATCTTACATCTGTCCTTTCCCTGAGAGATTTTGATAATGTGGTAGAAGGTATACGACAACATATGAATTCCTTTTTTTTTTGCTATTAGCTTTAAAAGGAAAATAAAACAGAAATTCATCTTTTTCTCCTTCATGTGATGTCAGTCTGAACTGGGGTTCTGTACAGCTGCAATTTAACTTAAAAGACAATGGGAAGAGCCAATAACAGATCTTCATTGGCATTTCTATTTTGAACATTAGTGATATAGATATGTATTAGAATGGGGACGTGGAAACTATGAAAGGTGTCTCCAGGTTCCCCAAAGAACTGGTCTCAGCTGCTTGTGAAAGAACTCAACAGGTTTATTTGTACACAATACAAAGCTTAGATACCTTAAATACAACAATTCCAGAAGCCATTCTACCAACCACATCACAGCTTCTTCATCTCAGACTCAGACACCACCAGGTGACAAAGGGCCTCCTATCATTAACTCTTCCTTATCATCATCATCCTTTCTATATGTTTCTGGTATGTTAAATTACTGCAACTGGGTGGGGGGCATACAGATGTTAAATAACATCAGGGAGAGGATTGCTGTTGTAGTTAGGACTGCTGATTTCATCTAAGGGAATTCAAATCATATAGTCAAATATTATCAATTACATTTACCAAATTCAAGTTTGCCTTTGACTTGTTTTAGGCAATGAGAAGTTAGGAAAAAACTCTAAGTTCGAACCATGGAGAAATTCCATTTTCATGTTACTCCAGAAAGCTTGGATCACATTGTCACATTCATTAACCTGCTTGGCTAGGGCCATTTTTAACATCTAAACAAGAAAATGAAGTCATGAAGGTTTCTTCTGCTTCTAACAAACATAGCTTCAAAGAAACATAGCTTCAGTAATCGATCAGATAAATGGTTGGTTGTTAACCAGTATCACTCACTTGAGATGAAATTGAGATATGAATACTGAGTTAGCTGAAGCAATAAAAATAATAATAGTAATAAAATAGTAAGGAGTAATAATAAGTAAGAGTAATGATAAACAATAGTAATAATAGTAATAAAATAAGTAATAAAATAGTATGTCACAACACTCTCATTCTTAAATTTGAGAGCTGGCTTTTGGAATGTATGCACCCTGCACCGGTCATGTAAATTATCTTTATGTTGGGTCTGACAGCTATGCATGAGCTTCACTTGTTTTCTGCATGCCAGGGCCTTGCCATTCTATGTTGCTCCTTGAATTCTCCACCTTCAACAAAGGGCTGTTCCTCTAGTTCATGTTTTCATTAAGCAAAATCATTTTTTCTTCCTGTTCTGAAGAAAGCTGCTGATATTTAGATTATGCATCATACATTTGCTTCATCTACACTGTCCTGGATAAGTTCTGGACATTAAAAAAATAATAAGCAACATTCCAGGGTATAATCCAATTTCCTAGCCTCCTTTCAGCATCAATCCCTTTGAGAACCTCTGGTGATTTCTGATACCCCAAATATTGTTGCAGTTTCCTGACACAGAATCATAGAATCATAGAGTTGGAAGGGACCTCCAGTGTCATTTGGTCCAACCCCCTGCACAATGCAGGAAATACACAAATACCACCCCCTCCACACCCCCAGTGACCTCTGTTCCATGCCCAGAAGATGACAAAAAACCTCCAGGATCTCCAGCCAAAGTGGCCTGGAGAAAAATTGCTTTCTGACCTGATCAGCATTTCTCTGGGCTTGAAAGAAGAATAAACTGTCAGAACTGCCTTGTCACACACATATCATGTGCACCTAAAACAAAACAAGAATTTCAAGATGCTGAATATGGATAGTAGTATTACTTGTGGTTCTTCTCATCTGCACTTGCTTTTTGAGCTGAATCCTGAAAAACAATCCACAAATGGTAGCAGAATCCCAAACATACTTCTTTCTTCTTGGATCACAGTGCATATCTTTTCTATACTGTGGCCACACTTAAAAACAAACAAAAAACACCACAGACTTCAGTGAAGTAACCCAAACTTACAAAGAATTCCAAAGAGTTAAGAGCCACACATTTACAAGGGTATAATATACCTAACTGAATAAATACTTCAGCTACAATTTAGGGTACTAACATAACTGCATATTCATCCAGAAGTGCATGTCTTACCCAGACTAGAATTAAACACACCACCAGTGATAGCTTCTTCCACTTGCTTTTATCAATTAGTTTGGGAAAATTGATTTTGTAGTTCTGTTTAGGAAAATTGTGACTGATAATTTATGCTGTCTTTTCAAATTATCTTCGACATAAAGTATTGCTGTTTATGTGGAAGCATATAAAAAACAAAACAGCCTGTTCATTTGAAAAGCAGTTTGGATTTTTTTTATAATGAATGAATGATAACACTGTGTTTTGTTTTGTTTTCATGTTTAATTAGCAGTAATAAAACAAGTCTTCAGTTCTTAATTTTAACAGATTTGTAAGTAATTTGTTTTCTCATCTCTGTTTTCTTTAGAAAGTGTGGATCTAAATTTTAAAGTTTTTCTATGTACAGTGTTACCCATTATTCATCTCACCTTAGGGTTGCCAGCCTCCAGGTGGGGCCTGGAGATCTCTTGAAATTACAACTGATTTCCAAATGGCGCAGATTAGTTCCCCTGGAGAAAATGGCTGCTTTGGAGGGTGGACTGTGTGATGTTATACACTGATGAGGTCCCTTCCCTTCCCAGACCCCACCATCCCCAGGCTAAGCCCCCATATATTCAGGAATTTCCCAACCCAGAGATGGCAACTCTACCTCACCAACTCATTTATCACACAGAATTGTACAAGATATTCACAATAATCTGCTATCTGGTTAGTTAGGCTAGCAAGACATTTTGAATAAGTTATGTTTCAATCATTTGAATTCTTTTTCACTTGTGTTTATGGTACAATGTTTAAATGGTAGACTGTAATGATGAGGTTTCGCTTGGCTGAGATGTTTCAGTGCCTGTCCAGGGGTGCAACAGAGAATCACTAGGGAAAAGGGAAAGCAATTGGCAGGCTGCCTTGTGGACAGTTGGTGTCCAGAAGTCTCAATAGCTCCATATGGTGGTGGTGGTGTTTGGCTTTGAATGAGCCCTGAAGATTCAGTTGTGAGTTCTTTGAGTACGTAGTTCAGTGACTGTCAAAGTTACCTTGTGAAAGATTGTTACCCCTACAAGCTTTAGATTTAAGAATCTGAATTGCTGCCTTCAGTTTCTTGGGGGAATTTAGCCAAATAGCAGGCTGCAGCGAGAGGTGGAGTATTAAGCAAGGATCTTCTACCTATGTTTTATGGAGATCTTTCCCTTTAAACCCTTTTTTGGAGCCAAGAACCAGGCCAACATTAAAAGAGAATAAATTTATTGTAGAAAAATAACAGCATTTAAACATATACACAGAGATTGTAGAAAAATAACAGAATTTAAACATATACACACCGATTGAAGAACATACACACAAGATATTGGAAAGAAAAGGAGTTGGCGGACAAATAGGAGGGGATGGGGAGTTTGGGGGTGATATGTTACTGTTCTTGGAGAGCTAGTTAAAGCCTGAGGTTCTGGAAAAGGAGAAGCACGACAGTGACCAGCATTCCACACACGAAGGCCTAATATGTATCAGGGTGATAGCTTCTCTGGGCACCCAATCACACTGGGCATGTGGATTACTGGGTATATTTATACCTCAAAATGTATCCTGAGAGTATAATGACATAGATGAGCTAGTGTAACAATGATGTGATGGGATTCATGTTGCTAGACAACAGAAGTGTTTGGAGTTTCCCAAGTACATCACAAAAGGTTTCCTATTAGGTGTGGGGATGAGGCCAGATGGTGGTTATGCTTCTATTAGTATATTAATCTTTTGTTAGTATTAATCATATCTTCTTTTGGCTTCTTCCGTGAGTTGGTCAATCGTCTTTCATCTTATCCTGTAAAAACAAATAGAAATATTAGTGTATTAGTAGTGTCCCTTTGATTTATTGTTAGTAAAGTCTTTTCATGCACTTCCCAAACCAATCTTCATGTTCTGGGCTGTCTTCCTTTTATGTCTCTCATATTGTAAGATGGACCTTTCACTGCTCCTTCATCTTCCGAATTCTTGTCCCCTTTCTCTGAGCCGCTGTCTTCGTCGCTGCCAAATACCTCCCATTTAGCAAGTGCTGCTTCCTCTGGACTGGCGTGTCTCTTCAAAACGTCTTGAGCTTTGAAAATGGAGTCAATCTTCTCCTTTTTATCTTTAAATTTGAAGATAAGTCCTTCTGGAATCAACCATCTATAGCTAATTTGATGGTTTTGCAAGAATGTCAGTCTTTTATATGCCTTCCACTTCATTCGAATTTCAAATGGGACATCTTTCAAGATTCTGACTGTCTGCTCTCCAATCTTCAAAGGCGTTGATGAAGACGCTCTTAAAATTTGATCTCTGATCCTCTGTTTGGTAAACTTGACCACCACTTCTGCCGGCAGATTATTCATCTTTGTAAAGTTGGAGTAGGATCTGTACACCAGATCCATCTCCTCGCTTAGTTTATCCGCTTCCCAGCCGGTGAGTGCCACCAAAGCCTCCGCTAGAATACTTCTGAGATCTTCTTTTTCAATTTCTTTTATGCCTTGAAATCGGAGAGTCAAATTTGATTTTTCCATTTGAAGCATCAGTAACTTTTTGTCTTGCATTTCTTGATATTTTTCCATTTTGTCGACCTTCTTCTTGACTTTTTGGGTATCTTCCGTTGAGACCAGAAATTTCTGCATGATTTCCTCCATCTTCTTAGCTGTATCATTCAATTGTTTCTGCTGGTTACTGAGAACACTTTCCATGCTCGACAAAGTTTGATTTATTTTTTGCATTTGCTCCAGCTGAGGGCGCAGTATCTCGCTTTGCTGTTGATTGACAGCAGGCTCTAAGAGGCGGGAGCCAGGACCGGAAGTTCCTCCCAGCTTCTTCGCCAGCTTCTCAGGAAACTTTTTTTGCCCCGACATCTTTGTTTTATTGTTTACTTTTTAAAAGTTCGTGCCGCGCAGCTTAAGAATGAGTCTTCCTGCCTCTCTTTAAACAATTCACCAAAAGGTAACACCACTCTTCCAAGATTTCTCTCCCCCCTCTTCTTTTTATTAATTCAGTCTCTGTTTATTCGGGAGGGGGGTCTCCCCCTCCTCCCTTGCGCTTTTTCGACAGGGGGGAATGCGCTTATCTCTTTTTTCACGTTTCCGATCACCAACTCACGGTTTCAGCCGGTTACTTCTCTTTTCAAATGCTTTTCCGCTTCATCACTCGGTGACGTCTGGTGGCTCTGTTAGTCCCTGTGCAGGGCACTGCCGCGGCAAGGGCCATTGGGGCATGGGGCAAGCCTCAATTTCCAACCTTCGGGCTGGTAAAGAGGCACATCCCCTGTGCGCCCCGGATTGGAACCTCACCCTGAGGCTCCTTAGGGTCTCCGCTTATGCGGATTCCCCCCCTTAACCGCGCGTGGATGAATCACCTCCGGGAGCCTCCCGAAGTTGCGACCACCATTCACAGAGACTAAACCGAAAGCCGGGAAATGCAGATTTCTGACAGGAATGAAGTTATTAGCCAGAAGGGAGAAATACCACTGAGTCCTTAGTGTGACAGGATTTGAGACAGGAAGTTGCTTACAAACATAATTAAATCATACCAGAGAAGATGGGCTAGATGTTTTGTCCTTCAGTCTGCATCCTGGCAGACAATAGTCACCATCTTAGCCATTTAGTTGTGAAACCTTGGGACCAGAGGCCCTGATTATCCAGCCTTTGTCCTACAGAGGAGTAGAGAGGAAGGAGGGGGGATACTTGGAGGAATGTGGAAACCAGTGTTCCCCCTAAGCTGAGTCAGTGTGAGCTAGCTCACAGTTTTTTAGCCTCCAGCTCACACATTTCTGTCTTAGCTCAGGAAGGAAGGCTCCAGAGCAAACTAATTTATGCAGTAGCCAAATTACCTGCTCACAACTTTAATGCCAGTAGCTCACAAAGTAGAATTTTTGCTCACAAGACTCCACAGCTTAGAGGGAACATTGGTGGAAACCATGAGCCTGTTTTTCTTGACAAGACAATGTCTCTCATTCTCCTTAGCAAGTCACCTCTCATGTCAAACCTGGCTATTGGAAAGCAGTGCTGTTAGCAGGTTCAGAGGTTCTCCTAGGTGTTGAGGTGTCTTTTCTCCCTTGGAAAGACCCCCCCTGTTGGAGGACTGTTGCCACTGTTACATCGTCTAGGGTCCAAGCTATATCACAGTTCCCCACAGTCCTAAATGGGTGTTCCAGATGTTTCTAGCAAGCTCACAAGAATGTTGCAAAGATACTGGCTGTTCCATATTGATTGTTTCAAACATCTGAAATACTCTGGAAATGGGGAGAGAAGAACTAGAACCAGCTTGCTTCATCTCCTGCCCACCATGACAGTGGCAGCTTTGCCTTTGCAGCAACACAGTTGCAACCACCACTCAGGGTGGTAAGTAAAACAAAGTAATAAGTAATGCCTCTGTTGTCTGCCTCAGAGGCTATAACAGATGGATGAGCTTCAACAGTTGCCCTAAATCTTTAGTCTCTTTTCAATGCTAACTAAGGAAGTGGTCACTGCCTTTTATCGTAAGCATACGTTGAACTTTGTTTGGCAGGGGAACATACCATTTTGACAGCCACAGTAATGTGTGTGTTGAGCCTGTAATAGGGTTATCTTGCTTTAATGGCTTTGTTGCTAAACTTCATCACTGAACACAGAAGATAACTCCTCCATGAGGCACTGGTCTAAACATTTATCTCTTACTTGGGCAGTCTGCTCATCCAGGAAGATGCTGACAGAATCCTGGCTGCTGTGAAGCCCACTACATGCCCCCTCAATCCTCGCTCGTCGTGGCTGGTGAAAGCCTGTGGTGATGAGGTGTGGACCCCTCTGAGGGAGAGTATAGATCTCTCCCTATCAATGTGAACCATCCCAGAGGGATTGAAGGAGGCTGTAGTTTGCAAACCTCCTAAAAAAACCCCTTCTTTGGACCCTATGGTCCTTACAAACTACCACCCAGTGTCTAATCTACTGTTCGTGGGTAAGGTAGTGGAGAAGGCAGTGACAACACAGCTCCAGGTTTTCTTGGAGGATGCTAATATTCTGAATCCCTCCCAGTCTGGGTTTTCCCTGCCCATGGGATGGAGATGGTGCTGGTCGCCTTCGTGGATGACCTCCAGAGACACCCGGATCAAAGCAGATCAGCGCTGATACTTCTTCATCTATCAGCAGTGTTCAGTATGGTTGACTATGATCTGTTGACCCACCGCCTCACTGATGTGGTGATAAGGGGGCTTGCGTTGCAGTAACTAACCTCCTTTCTCCAAGGTTGGGGACAGAAGGTGGCACTTGGGGGGAATTATCTCAGGAACACCTGCTAGAATGTGGTGTGTCACAGGTGTTGATTCTCTCCCCAATGCTGTTTAATATCTACATGCGCCCCCTCACTCAGATTATCCAATATGTGGATGACACCAAGATCTACTGATGGATGTCCACCCGGACTCTGCCCCAGAAAATCTGGACAGGGCACTTCAAGCCATGGCTGGTTGGTTACAACAGAGCAGACTGAAACTGAATCCATCAAAGACTGAGGTCCTGTACCTGGGTCATGGGGGATTGTGGATTAGGCTTCCAACTTTTGACAGGGCTGTATTGGTGCTGGCACCAAAGGTGAAGAGCCTGGGGGTGTTCTTGAACACTTCACTAACTATGGAGGCCCAGGTTGTCACCACTGCCAGGTCTGCCTTTTTTCATCTGAGAAAGATCAGGCAGTTGGCCCCGTATCTCACTCCCTGGGATCTGGCTACAGTGACCCATGCAATGGTCACATCCAGATTGGATTATTGTAATCTCTACATGGGGCTGCCCTTGACTCTGCTCCAGAAACTGCAGCTGGTGCAGAATGCAGCAGCACAGCTGTTCACTTTGTCGTCTGTGCGGATGCGGATCCACCCGGTGCTGCGTGAACTGCATTGGCTGCCTATTGAGAACCGGATCCATTTCAAGGTGTTGGTACTCACCTTTAAAGCCCTATACAGCCAGGGGTCTGCATATCTGCAAGACTGCCTCTCCTTCTATGAGCCCCGAAGGGCTTTACAATCTGCCACCAACATTGTCTGGTGGTCCCCAGCCCCAGAGACGTCTGCCTCACCTCGACTAGGGCTAGTGCCTTTTCAGCCCTGGCCCCTAACTGGTAGAATAAACTCCCATATGAGATCAGGGCCCTGTGGGACCTTTTACAGTTTCGCAGGGCCTGCAAGATGGAGCTCTTCCACCAGGCTTTTAACTAGGGTGACAGATGTCCCTCCCTCTCTACTGGGCCTCCCCTCAGTGGATCAGAACTGTATTATCATCTAAGGACCAATTCTGGAAAGAGATGACATCTGTGAAGCTTTAACTATAACTTGCATTGGATGAATATTGTTATCTTTTATTGGTGTCTTTTGCATACTATATATTGTTTACTAAATCTGATGGAACCCGTCCTAAGCCTGCTATACAGGGAGGGAGGGATAAAAATCTAATAAATAAATAAATATTTTATTTCTATGTAACAGACTTTTTTTTGTTAATTGTTCATTTAAGTAATCAGTCGGATGTGTGTGATGTAGCAGCAAAAATGTGTATGTGACGGTTATTGCTTACAGTGTACGATTGTCTCTATGGATGAGAAATAACCCAGGAAACAAGCCTGTCCTGCTCATAAGCAAACCAAACAGCCAGCCAAGCAATCAGCATCACCTTGAAACAAGCGAGCAGGATGTGAGCAGACCTGGAGGGTGTTTGGGTATCTTTAGTAGACTGTGGCAATGGATTTCATCACTTAAGGATGTGTTATGAAAAGAAGTACTTGGTCATTCATTCATTCCACTAGACTTTTGTTGTTTGCTCTGTGGCCACCTTTCTGCTGATTACCTTGTTGGCACACATACAAATCCAAATCCCTATTCCTATTCAATAGGTAATCAATCCATGTCCTCCTATCAATGGGATCATGAAAAAGCATGTGGTTATTCAAATAAATATTCATAGGACATTCTGACTCTATTAATCTTAAAGGTCTTGCACTTTTTCCCAAAAAAAATAGCATTACTTGCATTCCTCTCCAATTATAGATGTTTTTTAAAAATGCAATCTAGCCTTTAATCTTGCCTGGTTTTGCATTGCCCTAATTGCTTGAAATGATTTACTTTTCAAGTTTTCCATACCCAGCTGTCAATTATCCACAAGCAATCAGTAACTTACTGTCTAAAAATTCTTTAATGTATCTTCATGCATTCTGAAGACTTCTCTTGAACATTCCATTAGACTGCACAATTAATTGCATCCAAATGGAGGGTTTACTTAAAATTTCAAAAGCTCGTTGTCATCTCAGTCTCTCCCAACTATTAAAATCACTGATAACTACCAGCTAGTGCTGTCTTTTGGTACAATGGCAGGCACACTGTCATCACTACATTATGCATGTATTAATTTTGGTATGCTGAGACTTAACACAAAAATTACTCTGTGCTTCTTTTGAACTCCTGTATGTATTTGGCATTCTGTCAATAGGAAAAAAATAAGGTTGAAACTGCACAGTTGTGGTTGTTTCCAATTTAAAAAATGTACTGAAAAGCCCCCTTTGTTGCATTCAATGTATAACAATGAATGGAAATAACAAATGTGGGAATGCCATTAATTTCTTTTATTCCTTTCCCTAACACCTGGCAGACTGATTTTGAGAGCTCAGAGGTTGGAGGAAGGCAAAGTCAGGAAAGCTCAAGAGATAGGAAACTGACATTGAAGTTTTCCAATCATCCAAGTCAAACACAACCTGCAAGATTAGAAAATCTGGACCATTCACACATTTATAGCAAAACCAAAAGAAACAGAATATGATGATGAAAATGTCCACATTTAACAATGGATAAAGGATTATAGAGAACATAATGGAAATGACAAGCTTTTGAAATGAAAAAAGCAAAAATGAATTTCTTCCGCTCTCTAACATGATTTACCTGTGTCATACTCTTCATTTTCCTGCTACATAATTGACTGGCACTAGTGGAGACAAGGGAATCTATAGTTTGATGGCATCAAGACACAAAGCACTTGTAATAAAAGAGGAGGAGACAACTTGAGAGAGATCCCATTTTTGACTGCATGTTTTTGTATTGTGCAGCTCTGTTCTAAAACACACCTTTGAATTGCCTGGGGGCACACTTTCAAATCCCATTCCCAGGACAGATAGTCATGTCAGGCAAACAAATCACCAGTTCTCTTGTGGTACATATTCTAGAATTTGCACAGGATTTTTAAAAACATAGATCCTATTCTTCACTTTCAGTTTTCATTGTGTTGCCCTTGTCTTTTTTTTTCATTTGAAAGTAGAAAGGATGATAATATAGGTATCCCAAAAAGAATCTCAATATGATAATGGAGACCCTAAGGAAACGGTGCCCTGTCTGGTTCAAATCTGATCCTCTTAATTTCATACATACATTCTTTGAGGAAAAATAATCATGTCGGCTCAATGTGACCATCTTTCTTATAGCACTAAGCACATTAGTATTTTACCCCATAAAAGTAACAGAAGCACAAAGTGTTGGATTTATTTCACTGGCAGGATATTATGATATAGCTGTTATCTTTGTCTGCATTGTAAATTATTGAATTAAACCTTCAGTCAGTCTGGCAATAATGGCAAATGAATATTACGGCAGTACAATGCAGCAAACAGTATCTGCCACCAAATCTAGGTCTCACTTATAACTCAAATCACAGTGAACAATATGCTTGTGCAGTAGATTGGAAAAGGTTCATTATTATTTATTCGTCTTGCCTAGGAACACAAAAATAATGAAATTTCATTTAAAATAATGCATGTCAGGATTACTATACATCATAAAGACACATCCCCCTAACTTCACTGTGGATATTTGTCTCTGTAATTAGATGTCTGCTTCTGCAATACTTTGGTATGTGAAGGACATGGCCAAGTTCATGACATAAATCACCTGCACAAGAGAAAAGAGTTTATCTTTCATTCATCTTGCACAACAGTTCTAAAGAACCATGCAGGCAATGTAGTTATTACTAGTAATTCTGATCCATCCAGAGATGTCACTTCAAGCTTCCTAAGATGTTGTCTTGTGAGATTCTTTATATACCTATATCATTTTTCTCATTTTATCTCTTTCAGTCAAGTGTGCATACTTGTGCACGCCTGTAGAAGAGGTGGTCAAATTTCTCCGAAGAACCATATACCACAATCTTGACAGGGAGAGAGAATGCCAAAAGGCACAAACCCAATATTACTCGTATCAGAAACAGTATTCCCTCTAAGTTGAGTTAGTGTGTGGTAGCTCGCAGTTTTTTAGCCCAGGAAGGATGGCTCCAGAGTAAACTGATTTATGCAGTAGCCAAATCACTTACTCACAACTTTAATGCCAGTAGCTCACATAGTAGAGTTTTTGCTCACAAGACTCCATAGCTTAAAGGGAGCATTGCTGCAGATCTACAGCATGCCATTAATGATGCTAACATATTCAAATGGACAGGCTGTGCTAGGCAGCTAGGCAATGGGCAGACCCACCCTGACTCCAAGCTCAGCCTGCGTCTCCCACTGGCCTTGTTTAACATTTCCTGCACACAATGTGCCGCAAGGTGCCCAGCCTCTTCCCCCGATGTACCGCAGAGTGCTACCAGGTCCAGAAAGATGCTGCTGAGCACTGATGGCACTCTTCAACAGCTGCACCCCATAGCTCTCAGGCTCCCCTCCAAAGCCTCCCCTGTAGAAAATGAGACGGAACAATAGTGGCCCTGGGGAACAAATACCTTACCTACTTTAGGTCCCTAAGTATTTTACAGATTAGCACCATTACTTTCATCTGTACCAGGTCATTTTCACCCAGATACATGATGAGAATACTGGACACCAGCCCTCTCTCAAGACCTGGTGGAGGGACGGCAGAAGCTGGCTCCATAACATACCCCAAAGACCCACCACTGAATGCTGGCCATGGGATAGAGGCCAAACTGAGATCCCCTCTCACAGACAATGGAATGACCCACCACCACCACCACCACTCTGATCATGGTTCTTGATATTGACTCACCTGCAAAAAATAAAATCATCATGTGAGCCTTAAAAGCCTGTGTTTGCCACCCACCAATTTGTTGAATTGCTTGCCCCAGCATTCCCAGCCTAGGAGCTGTATATGCAGCTCCTAGTTTAAATGAATGGGTCCCAAACTCCCATGCAGGATACCCTTCAGCCACTAATATGTGCTGGATGATGGCCCAAAACTGGCATTGTGTCAAACCCTCTGTGCTGAAATAGGCAACCCAGGCTGTAGCCCCACTTTTTCATGAATGCCCTATGTGCCTTCATAGGGCAAAGCTGGGGGTACCCGGTGGTTCCTAAAACTATGTGATGCCCCTTGCCCAACTGATCCATTTTGGATTTTACGTGTCACTAATTGTGTGTTGTCTGGCCACACCCACAGATCAAAAACTTGCAGTGCTACCTGGGACACATCCCACCGAGAGGTAGTGAAGAGGTTCCCACTATGCAATGCTGCATAAAAGGAGTCAGTGCTGCTGGTCAAAAAAAGTCAGCCTCTTCAGCACTATCATAATGCACACCATATCAGAAGCCTCATATGCTCAGATGTACAGGGTCACCATGAATCCTAAAAACACATGTGATATCCTAATAACCATTATCTTTTGCCGTGAAAGCTAATGCAGCTACATAACCCTTAACGGTCCTAACTGCCAACCCCCTACCTTTCAACCACACTAGAAATTGCTGAAGATACTCCATCAGCAAAGGCCAGATATGAGCCAAGCCTGCCTCCTCATTAAATGTCCCAAATTCCTGACACTGCTTAGCATAAGTTGTACCTGGAGCTAAAGCCACTATCACTGCCCACCATGCCTCAAGCTCCCAAGGGCTCATCACTCATTTGCCAATGGCATCAGGGTGGCATCCATGCCTGTCACCAGTTCCCAAAAATGTTCCTCCTGAAACCAAGACAACAATGCCATTATTCAAACCCCAGGATGTGTTTAGAATTTAGTACTCTGTTCAAAGCTAGACAATGAAAAATGAAGACCTACAAAAGCTGCAGTACCATGACATTCTTGAATGTCTGCTTATTGATAGCCTTCACTATTATCACACCGAAACAAAACTATCAAATTCATTAAAACACTACCCCAGATATGTACTGCTACTACTGTGGGGGAAAGCTCCGGGAAGGTAAGGTCCTTTAGTAGATAATGCCCCAACCACGTGCAGCCTTAACCCGTGCCCTTTATGGCTCATAAAAGCTGGCCACGAGGGGTTCAGAGGTGCTCTCAGGGATATTATCAACAAGTCCTTCATGGAGGGACTGTTCTCGAGGGCACTCAAGGAAGTGATGGTCCGCCCTCTCCTGAAAAAAACAGCCTCGGACCCAGCCGAATTGGCCAACTACTGGCCGGTCTCCAATTTGCCCTATTTGGGCAAATTACTTGAGAGAGCAGCGACGATTCAGTTGCAGAACTTTATGGATGACACTTCCATGCTGGACCCATTCCAGTCCGGCTTTCGGCCAGGCCATGGGACAGAGACAGCACTGGTCACCCTCACAGATGACCTCCGGAGGCATCTGGATCAAGGTGGTATGGTGGCACTGTTGTTGTTAGACCTGTCAGTGGTGTTCGACACGGTCGACCATCAGTTGCTGATCCACGGCCTCACCGACAACGGGATTCAGGGGCTTGCCTTACAATGGCTCGTCTCCTTTCTCCAAGGTCAGGGACAGAGGGTGGTGGTAGGGGAACAGATGTCCAAGAGGTACCCACTGGTGCGCGGGGTCCCTCAAGGGGCGGTGTTATCTTCGATGTTATTTAACATCTACATGTGTCCCCTCGCCCAGATTGCCTGGAGGCATAGGCTAGGGTGCCATCAATACGCAGATGACACCCAGCTATATCAGTTGTTGGGTGGTCAGTCCGACTATACCCCAGATGACCTGGAGCAGGCGCTTCAGGACGTAGCGGGCTGGCTTAGACTGAGCCGATTGAAATTGAATCCAATGAAGACAGAGGTCCTGTGCCTGAGTCAAAGCGGCTCAGGAGTAGGGATCCCACTACCGATCTTGGATGGGCACCTTTGGTGCCAGTGCTAAGGGTCAGGAGTTTGGGAGTGGTCCTGGATGCCTCCTTAACAATGGAGGCCCAGGTAACAGCCACTTTCAAGTCAGCCTTTTACCATCTGCAGCTGATTAGGCAGTTGGTTCCCTTCCTTGATTGCAATGACCTGGCAACAGTGATCCATGCTATGGTCACCTCGAGGCTAGACTACTGCAACACTCTCCACATGGGGCTGCCCTTGTCTCAAATCCGGAAGCTGCAGCTGGTGCAAAATGCAGCAGCGGGGCTGCTGATTGGGCTCTCTACACGAGATCACATCCAGCCTATGCTGAAGGCATTGCAATGGCTGCCAACAGCATACTGGATTCGCTTCAAGGTGCTGGTTTTGACCTTTAAAGCCCTATATGTTTGGGGGCCTGCATACCTGAGGAACAGCTTTTCCCTATATGTGCCCCAGAGAGCACTGAGGTCAGGGTCACAAAATCGCCTGACTCTCCTTGGCCCAAAAGATGCCAGACTGGCCATAACGATGGCCAGGGCTTTTTCAGTGGCAGCTCCACACTGGTGGAATAAGCTCCCGGAGGATATCAGGGCCCTGTGGGACCTTTTACAGTTCCACAGGGCCTGTAAAACAGAGCTCTTCCAGCAGGCTTTCGATTAGGAACCGCCACTGATGAATGTACCATCATAAGTCGAACATGCCATGGTCCTGTTATAACATCGGGCTGTCTTTTCTTACTGATCATGTATAGGAAACCGCCGCCATCTGTTTGCACTAGCACTTTAAGCAATTGTTTTATTATGAATTTCATGGTATTTATTGATTTTATTGTATCTTAACTTATGCAAGCTGCCTTGAGCCAGTTTTTACCAACAAGGGTGGGTATAAATTGGAAGTAAATAAATAAATATAAATAAAAATCGTATACCCTCATGTCCCCAGCCTACAGGCCAACAGGGCCCTGGAAATAAATTCCAAAATCATGTGCCCCTGCAGCATCTGACTGCATCTGAAAGTTGTTCCCAAGCAGCCAGCAATCCCTCCAAAATGATAAACCATTAAACTCCTGAAGGAAGTCCAGCCAGACATGGGCATCTGCCTTAATCTGGCCCATGACCCTAATTCTGTGATGAGCACACCTAACACTTCTGGTAGCATCTACTAAAAAGGTATCTCAGCTCCAGCTGCTCAGCACAGCAACAAGGGCACCAACCATTCTCAGCAGCCACCAGAAAAGCTTGCATAGAGGAGGTGTAGCCACAATATTATAACTGGTAAAATCATGCCTCCTTGTTGCCTGCTTCAAACCTGGCTATCCCTGGCATTAATGCCATGAATCCACAAGTTCAGATATGTTTGATGTTTTACATTCAGAACCACTAGGTAATTTTGGCCTCTTTGGCGCACTCTGACATTATGTTTCTGTAACTATTTTTCTTGAATAAGGTGAACAAATATGTATGTGTAGCTACCATTTTTTTGACTCACTTTGAAATTGAGATGACACCCCAACAGCCAATGTGTGTGTGTGTGTTATCAATTACTATTTACACTTTCACTTTGCTGTTTCTGAAGGCAAATTCTACTCACAAAAAACATTCTCAGACTCAAACGGGGTTTCATTAATTGCTTGTCTTCCCAGAAACTGATGCACTTAACATTTATGTGCAGAACGAATGAATGAATGTTTTTAAAGGGATTTAGAAAACCTTCCCTTTGTTTGGCAACTTGGCTGGAAATCAGGAATACATCTGGGAAGGCAGCCTTGTCATAAAGACTATCAGCAATGCAAATACACCAGAAGGAAAACGCCCCTGGAGACAGAACCCAAAACCATAGCACAGCAATTCAGCGGAGCAATCAAATCTAAGAGAAACAAGTTTAAGTGGAGCAAGGAATCATGGGAGATTTTTAAACCCCCACTAAAACAATTGTGTAAGATTCTGGAACAAAACTAGAAAAGTTTCTTCCTACTTTACCTGACCCTCAGCAGTCCTGTGATGCAATACAATTTCCCCATAGTAGTCATTGCAGGGTGAGGTGAGCAGGAAGCTTCACATCTGACCCCAAACCAGAGCGGTACAGTTCAGAAAGAGATCTTTTTGCTATCCATCTCATGGTTATGGGTGACTTTGTAGGGATGACTGAGGCTGAAGGGTGGACACCTAAGGGCTCACACCCTCCAATCCTAATGTCACCTTCGATTAAAAGCTACCGTGAGATATTAGGGGTTTTGTTGCCTTCACGGCTTAAAAAATGCTTAGAAGAGTATTCACAAGGACTGGAATAAGTGCATTGTCATTCCCTCCAGTTTAAGGAGATCAAGTTGATCCCCTTTGAGGCAGGCAAAGATGCCTACAGAGCCCACTGATGGAGTGAGGGCATGGTAGCAGTGGCAGCACAGGAGTGTTAAGCCAGTAAGATGGGTCTGGCCCAGGAAACATCATATTGGCCCCAGCTTGCTGGTGGGTGTGGCAGTGGCCCTGAGCAGTGAGGGCATGCCCTTAGGCTGGTGGGGGCAGTGGCAAAGAGGGGGAAAGAGACCACTCCTTTGTTATCCTGGCTGACCGCAGCTATTGGGGAGTGATTTAAAGGAGGTCATGCACACGAGCTGGGAGCAGGAGGCACAAGCATACACAACATGCATCGGGGCAGTGAGAGGGCATCAGGCAGCTGGAGCAGGGAGTGAAGCAACTCCCCTTCAGGAGCAATCTTGCAAATAAAGCATTGCTGAACATTCCTGGAGCCTCATGCCTTGCTTGGGGTAGACATGGGGACCCAACCTCTTCCCAATCTTCTGCAAGCACCCATGCTCCCTCCTCCCCACTCCCAGCTGGAGGTGGAGCAAGCAACTACACCCTTCCTCTCTTTGCCCCCTTAATTGACAGTATTCCTTGTTCCCTGGGAGCTAATGCATGACTTTGTGTTTGTTGGATAATTCTGGTGTTAGGTTCATCCAGAAATTCCTACCTTGTCATTGGCTGCTCTAGTTTTACTGGCACTGGAATCTTTGTGTTTGATATTAGAAGTGATGATACTAGAAGTGCTGATACTCAGGTGCATGATACCTGAATATTCCATTTCTTTCCATCCACTTTCTTTACTTGTTATTTAGGGTAATCACTGTGCCAGTGCGTAAGTTAGATTTTAGCACTGGCCTTATCCATCATTAAACACAATTTCCTTAAAGATAAAACTTTAATTTTATTGAAAAGGTTTCTCTTTTTATAGACAAGAAAAAACAGGCAAACACAAACATCATCATTAAGTTAATATAGGCCCCGTTCATACGAGCCCATTTGGGCCGGGAGCGGGATGGAAGGGGGGCGGAGCAAACGGGCGCGATCCCACCTCAACATCTGGGGAGCATGCCGTCTCCGTCCCCGATCCGTCCCGAATGGCGATACCGCGCAGTAAAAAACAACCACCTCTCTAGGTGGTTGCAAGCGTCTGGAGTGCGTCTGATCGTGCCGGGGAGAGGAGGCGCTGCGGCCAGGGGATCCGTGGGATCCCGCCCGCAGCGTCTCAACGTTGGAGTGGCTCTATTTAGCCGCGCTTGCCTCGTGGTTTCCCTGCTGTGTGGCAGGGGCCATAGAAAGCCATCATAACAGAAATGCTACTGAGGAGTTACCTTCACCTGGAAAGAGGATATGATGATTACTGTGTGCACCAAGCCCCCCCCCCCCCAAAAAAACACCCTATCCACACACCAACAAGGGCACCTTCATCAATATAACGACAAAGAACATACGGCATTAAACTGACTTACTACAGCATTAAAACTTTTTTATAAATCAATTATTATAGCAAATAAATAACTTCATATAACTCTTCCTTTGACATGGTATATTTATTTTTATTATCATAAGCAGTAAATGACATCTTTATTTCAAAAGATATTTTCCATTTTCATAGCAGTGACTGCCATTACTGGGTCTGTGAATCTTCAAATAATAGCCACATATCCCTGCATATAGTGAGCCAGTCATTGAGGGAATGAGAAGTAGGGGATTTCCACTGTTGGACCACACAACGTTTGGCAGCAGCTGTGACCATGCCATCATTGGATCCATCACCATGTTCTCTGAAAAGAATATCAGTCATAGATCACAATCCATAGAATACCCAACTAGCAACATGAGACCAGTGATACTTTGGATTCATATCCTTGAGCCTCTGTGAAAAAAGCAGATTACAAATGAAGGAAAAGCATATCTTTTCAACACCACTCTGCCTACAAGACAAAACATGAACTTTACTACATAACCTGAGATGGCAAGTCTTCTCTTCAAAGTAAAATAGTGATAGTCCTTCTGATTACCTTAGTCCAGACTTGCTAAAAACCAGTTCTGGACTGACAAAACAGAGAGCTAAACACACAGAGCAGGTGGCTTTTAGAGAAAGGCACATACGTAGGAAAAGCACTTAGTTTACTCCATTCAATAGGTCAATAGATAATAAAGTGTTCGTTCTTAACTGGCCTCCTTCTTCGAGAAGATAACACAATAGCTCTATGGATTTGTATTGTGAAATAATCAGTCACTACCGAGGATTGCCAAATAAATGAGTTTCAGAAGCATGCTTGTCTATAATATTAAGAAGATTTATAGATGTTGGTTGAAGTACACTAAGAGATGAATTAACGAGAATGAGAAATACAGAACAAATACTTTCTATTGGACCAAGTAGGCTTTAGTTTACTGGAATGTTTAAACTACAAGTTCTTTTTCATGATTTAGTGTCTCGATGAAATAGAAAAAATGTTACATATCCTGCTGCTTACTAATGTTCAGGGCTTTTAAAAAAAATAGAAGTGCCAGAACTCTCAAGAGGGAAATGAAGTTTTCAATCTGTATATTGAAAACTCATGAACTTTTGAACATTTTTAAAAGAATTTTATTGAAGAGGTTCCAGAACTCCATTCCGGCACATTCCTTCAGAAAAAAAAAAGCCCTGCTGATGTGATTGAATGGAACCCAGTAGGTTGGATAGACTGGCTCTTTTTTATGTTTAGGTTCATGGATAGAAAAGTCTCGTGCCTCATTTTCCCCATTTTGTTCAAAGTTGTCTTGCATAAATAAAAAATACATAAAATTAACAGAAAAAATTAAGATCCTTAAAACAGCAAATTAAAACATTTTAAAATTGACAGCAGGGCACCACGGCTATTAGCAATAGACTGTAAGTTCACTCATAAACACCAGATGCTGGCTCATCACCAACACTGGCATGGTGCCGGCATATCTTGTCAATATATTATGCTGTCTCCAAGCACAGAAAAACTTTTTTAAAATAAAAGACCCAACTTTAAGGAATTGAGGCCATTGCACTGAAGTCAAATAGCAATCACAGGTGGGTCACAAGCAGGGAATCATATCCTCCTTTGGACTTCTTCCAGTTCTGTAATATTCTTTTTTGGAAGTGGCAATCAGGTCTACACACATAGTTCAATCCCAAGAACTCCTTCCCAGAAGTAAACCCCATTAAATAGACCTGAATAGAAATCTGAGTATAAGAAGAAGTAAAAGAAGAAATTGGATTTATACTCCACCCTTCACTTGGAGTTTCAGAGCGGCTTACAAACTCCTTTGCCTTCCACTCCCCACAACAGACACCCTGTGACGCAATGTTCCCTCTAAGGTGCGGAGTCTTGTGGGCAAAAATCCTACTTTCTGAGCTGCTGGCATTAAAGTTGTGAGCGAGCGATTTGGCTCCTGCATAAATCAGTTTGCTCTGGAGCCACCTATCCTGAGTGAATATAAAAATATGTGAGCCGGAGGCTAAAAAACTTTGAGCTAGCTCACACTAACTCAGCTTAGAGGGAACACTGCCTGTGAGGTGGGTGGGGCTGAGAGAACTCTGACACAAACTGCTCTTTTTCAAGGACAGCTGTGCCAAAGCTTGTGACTGACCCAAGGTCACATCAGCAGGTACAAGTGGAGGAGTGGGGAATCAAACCCGGTTCTCCCAGATTAGAGTCCGCATACTTAACCACTACACCAAACTGGCTTCCAGAAATTACCAAATTTCCAACACCAAATACTTCCAGAAATTTCCCAGTGCAGAATTGGAAACCCTAATCACATTGAACTTTATTTGTTGCTTTCTTATCCCATTTAGAGAGATCTTTCTGTAACTCTTCACAATCTTCCTTGGTTTTTACCATCTTGAACAATTTGTTCTCATCTGCAAGACTGGCTACACTGCTAATCCCATTTCCAAATCCCTATGCAAATTCTGGTGAGTGAATAGCCCATTGGAATCCATCAAATCCAAAGCATATGAATATCTTATCAAAGCACCTTGTTACTCTTTTTTGTAGTTTTAGTTTGCAGTATGTAGTAAGAAAATCAATTAAAATTTTTTATTATATATGTATAAAAAGGAATCCATCAAAATAAGCATTGGACTGGTCTGAAAAATTCCATAAACATGGTACGGCAACATTCATTTTGTAATGCATGAAGAAGTTACCAGACCTTGAAAATAGCTTTTTACATTGTAAATTATAATATAGCTTATTGAATTCAAAATAAAATACATAAAATATGATATTTGTGAACCTAACATTTTAAGGTAACGGCTACTGATAGTGGCATAATTGCCTTATTAGTTCATTCCATCAAGATTTTTTTTCCAATATGACAAGTATCTTACCTTGTTTTCCTGCACTCCTTCCAAGGATCTTTCTGTGCAAGTAAGATAGAGGCTGTTACCTCCATCCATGTAATTCTGAAGGAGGCATGCAAACAAGCACCTCTCCTCACCTTCATTATGTAAATAAGCCCCACAAATCTTTGAGAAATGAGGTATTAGTATCAATCAGACATGAAATGTTTGCTGCTGTGGAAGAAGAGGAAATTGCCTGCAGACTATCTAGGAAAGCCTGAAGGCAATTTCCCTGTGTAAGGTTTTAAAATAAGGGAAGCCTTGGTGATAAAAAGCTATGAGGTGATGTCTGAGTGTTAAGGGCCCATGAATGATGTTTTGAATCCCATTCAATCTCACACTAGATGGTTTTCTCCAGTTCTTGGCTTTAAGGGAGTATCAGAGCACATAGGTTGAGGAAATGATCCTCCCCAGGTGTCTTTCAAAACATATCACTTCTGAAAGCCTGATGCCACCAAAGCTTATATTCCCTAGGCTCAAAATACAAGGCTAAGCCCCTCTTAACATTCCCTTTAAATATACAAACACTCAAGTTCTCCTCCATTTTGGCTTCCATGCCCAGTCATTCTGGCAAGGCAAGAATCCCTGAGACTTTCTATCCGTACAGCATTTTGTTTAAAGTGGATTGCTACCAGTTCAAGCTGCAGCGTGTGTTTTAATTATTCTCCCAGAGATCTGTTGTCCATGTGGTCCTTTGCGATGTGAGTCTGAAGTCTCACAGGTGAGATGCTTTGCCTCACTAACTTGAAACCGGCCCCATCAGACCCTGAGGGCAATTCCTTTTTTTTTCCCCCCTCACTCTAAATCACTTTACTCTGGTGTGCATCTGCTGCTATGTACTTGTACCAAAGAATAAAGTTTGTGTCACTCTTCCTTTTTGTCCCTTCTCCTTCCAGCAACTGTGATCATAGTTATAGCCGTCCTATGGAAGAAGGAAAGGAAGCCTTGATATATCTCTTCCCCCTCCTCTGATCCTGGAGACTTGCTATTCTCCCAGCCTGTGGCTGATGTGAAGGGAGTGGGGATTGCATCTCCAAGGCCCCTGCCACACGGCAGGGGAAAAGCCCTTTAAAGCGCGGCTTTTAAAAGCCGGGCCAAGGTTGATACGGCTCGGCGGGATCCCCCGGACCCCCCGGCCGAGCCGCCTTTTCTCCCCGGCACGATCAAACGCCGGAGAGAAAAGACGGCTCTACCCGGGAGCCGGCCGATCTGCGCATGTCGGAGCATGCGCAGTTCGGCTCCGGCCCGGGCTTGAGCCGGCGCAAGGGAGCGCCGGCGATCAGACGCCCGGGAAGAGGCGCCTCATCCATTTGAACCACCGAGGTAGGTGGTTCAGTTTGAGGCGGTTCTTCCCGGGTTTGGGCCAGTTTGGAGGCGGAAGCAGAACGCTTCCCAGATGTTGTGGTGTGATCGCGCTGCTTTGATCCGCCTCCAAACTGTCCCGTTCCCGGGCCAAATCGCCTCGTGTGAACGGGGCCCAAATTTATCCCACATCTTGAATTGCAACATTTAAAATACCAGGGAAGGGAGAAATAGGCTGCAGTCACATGAGCAGTTTGCTGCGATATAGTAGCATTACCTTTGTGAATTTAAAGAGCCCAATCAGACAACAATATCTGCCTTCTGTGCCCCAGTCGTCGGTGCCCCATGTTGCCCCACTTTGGAAGAGAAGTAATCAGGAACTGGGAAAAGTCCAGTATTGATGGATGTCAGCACTTCCACTCCACTTTCCCAGATGTCTGAACTCTCCTGCTGCAAAAGGGACCCAGAAGGGAAATCTTAACCCGCAGATCTGTTTCTGCCACTGGTTTGATTTTTTTTAAGTTCCTGCCTATGTGCACATATGCATAAGAACGCATATGTGCATGCACCCACCTGCATTATTAAAAAAAATTACTGGGCAGTATGCTCCGTAGTTAAGGTGTTGCAGTAATGTGAACGCTGGTCACCAGATGAGCACATGGGGAAACTGCCCCAGGGTGTGCTGTCTGGTTGGTCTGCCCCACAACACTTTAAACCAGTGCAATTAGAGGTACACCCAGATTGTGGCAAGCCTCCAGTGTGACCGCAGTCCTCAAGTAGGAGAAAGAGGAAAATGACAGAGCCCCTGAAACTGAAAAAGAACCAGAGAGGCAGATTTCCTTCCTTCCCATTAAGATCTCTGCTTAGTGGTTATTTAGGAAGTACTGTATGCATCCCTGGTATAACCTAGTTTTGTGCAGGAAGCTGAAACTTGAGATGTGCATGGTTTCTATATCAAAACATGGCTTTGTTAATGTGATTGGGGGTAGTCTTCCTGTACCTATGGTAATAGCACAGGAAACATTGATAGGGCTTTAGGTAGTAGAGTCATAAGTTTAAATAATTGTTTCACTTCACAGAAGAAGAAAATTTGTTTGGACCTGCTTTTATTCAGGAGCCATTTGATGTCACTTACTCATTGTCTTCTGAAGTTCCTGAAGTTCTACTGAACTGTTCAGCAAGAGGACACCCAATGCCATACTACAGGTCAGTCTGCTTTTGCAATCATCATGCAATTTTCAATGGTGTTGAGAGGAGGTGAACAGAATATTGTGAAGAAATGCAGTGTTTTTTTTTAAAATGAAGCATCGTTAACTGAAATTTTAGAAATGAATGTTCATGTTGCTGAGACAATGATTAAGTTGAACTGTTTAATGAGGACCAAACTAGAGGTGTCAGTATCCTCTTGGCCACCACAAAGATGGCACCACCATTTAAAAGCCATGGCTGTTTTGGCATTTGAAAAGGTACAGGGGGAAACAAGAACACTGCGTTGGATGCCATAAGGATGCCAACCCAACTATTTTGGCATTAGTCACAACAAGAAGGGGAATTGGTGAGAACTCATGGTGAGGGGAAATACCATCCGCCCCCCGCCACAACCACTTCCTCTTCTTTCCCTCACTGTCCACCAGTGTTCCCTCTAAGCTGTGGAGTCCTGTGAGCAAAAATTCTACTTTGTGAGCTACTGGCATTCAAGTTGTGAGCAGGTGAATTGGCTACTAAATAACTTAGTTTGCTCTGGAATCATCCTTCCTGAGCTAAGACAAAACTGTGTGAGCCGGAGGCTAAAAAACTGTGAGCTAGCTCACACTAACTCAGCTTAGAGGGAACACTGCTGTCCACTCTCCCATCACCACTTTCCCCCAGACTTCTGCTACCATCACTGCTTTATCCCTTCCTCTCCTAATGTTTCCATCGCTACTGTCATTGTGTGAATTCACTCAGTTTTCATACTGATCGACTCCAACCTGATGAGCAAAGTTATTTTGAATTTATATAATTTATTCCTGTCCCCATAAAGCAGGAGAAAAACCAAAATAAAACAAAAACAACCCCCACACTCAAAATGTAGTAAAAATATCATTGATTACATAACTATGAATTCAAGAGATATTACCGGGGGGGGGGGGTCCCAATTGAATTGGCTTTATTAGGAAAGGTGTTAAGATCAGGAATGCATAGACTTCACCTAATAAAACCACAGCCAGACATCATCATGGGATTGTGAAGTAAGTTTATTAGAGAAGAATTTATGTTGAAGAGCTGAAACAGTTTAGTGACTGCGTGGCCAATTGATAATTGGCTATAAAACTCCACCAGAACATTCCAGACACTGCCCCGTTTACTTTTATCTGAAGAAATCAATAGAGAGGTTCTTACAAAGTAATATTAGAAATGAGTGAAAGTGGGGTTGAACTTAGTATGTATATTTTATAAATAAAATTATTAAATGTCAATGACTGCATCTAATGTATTGGGAGAATCAAAGGTAATAAGCCCAAACTGGTTGTTGTAAATTATGAGTAAACTATAATCTTTATAAAATGGGAGATGGTTTTTTCCCCAAAAATTATTTAAAGGATGTACAAGCGATACAGTTTCAATTACTTTATTAGAATACAGCACGGAGTAGTAATTAGAGAGAAGATCTAGGAGAACGATCTAGGAGAAATCTAGGGGAAAGCTGACAGGAGCTGAAATGTCTCTGGTTCAGGATGGCTCATCTCTAAGAGATGAAGGTGTAGCTGTTACTGTTCTAGAGGGAAATGGATTAGGCCTGGACACTGAGAAAATGACGAACAGTATTGGCTGCTTGACAAGGTCTAGAGACCACAGGAGGAAAGTTGAAGGCCTAATGTGTCTGGGGAATTATAGATGTTTATATACAAATGCTTGAAATGTCTGAGGTAAAATGAGGGAGCTGGAATGCTTAGTGTCAGAGGAGAATGTATACATTGTGGGCGTTTCAGAAACTTGGTGGGATAATCAGTGGGATACAGTGATTCCTGGATATAGATTATTTTGGAAAGATAGGGAGGGAAGAGTCGGAGGTGGAGTGGCACTGTAGGTCAGAGATGGTATACAGTGCAGTAAAACTGAGAATCTAAGATAAATAGATTTGCTTACAGAAATGCTATGGATGGAAATCCTGGGCCCAAAAGGAAGCTTAACTCTGGGACTTTGTTATCACCCACCAGATCAAAGTTTAGAGGATGATTTTAAAAACAGCAAAAGGCTTAAGGAAAGCAGCTAGATGAAATAACTACCCACACATTCATTGGATCAATATGTGTTTAAAGTCAGGTGGAAGAGATTGGGTTTCTACATACTCAAAGACTGTGCCATGGAGCATATAGTCACAGAAGCTACCAGGGTGGAGGCGATCCTGGATTTGGTCCTAAGTAATGTTCAAGAGGTGGTGAGAGATGTAAACATGATAGCACCAGTTGGGAACAGTGACCATAATGCTATTAACTTTAGTGTTTATGTAGATAGGCAGTTGGATTGAGGTGATGAGAGAGGAGATGGACAAATTAATAGCTTACAGATCACCAGGCCCAGATAGCATACATCCAAGAGTTCTGAAATAACTCAAATGTGAACTTGTGGATCTTCTGACAAAAACGTGCAATCTATCACTAAAATCTGCCTCCATTCCTGAGGACTAGAAGGTAGCTAATGTAACCCCCATCTTTTTAAAAAAGGTTCCATAGGAAATCTGGGAAATTACAGGCCAGTCTATCTAGTGTTGATACTGGGTATGTTGGTGGAATCCATTATTAAAGATAGAATTAGTAGGCACATTGATGAACAAAAGCTATTGCTGAATAATCAGCATGGATTATGTAAGGGAAGATCTTGTCTCATGAACCTTTTGAGTTTTTTGAGGAGGTGAATAAACACGTGGACAAGGGTGACACAGTAGATTACCTAGACTTCCAGAAAGTTTTTGATAAAGTTCCTCATCAAAGGTTCCTAAGTAAACTCAGCAGTCATGGGATAAGAGGACAAGTCTTCTTGTGGATTAAAAACTGGTTGATTAACAGAAAACAGAAAGCATATAAATGGGCAGTTTTCACAGTGGAAATTGGTAAACAGTGGGGTACCACAGGGTTCGGTATGAGTTCTTGTGTTTTTTAACATGTTCATTAATGATTTGGAGTTGAGGGTAAGCAGTGAAATGGCTGTGGATGACACTAAGTTGTTCAGGGCACTGAGGACTGTGAGGTGCTCTGGGAGCATCTGTTGAGGTCGAGGAAATGGGTGTCAATATAGCAAATGAGGTTTAATGTGGGCAAGTGCAAAGTAATGCTCATTGGAGCCAAAAATCCTAGCTATAAATATACATTGATGGGATTCAAACTGGTGATTACTGATCAGGAGGCAGATCTTGGAATTATGGCAGATAACTCACTGAAGATGTCAACTCAGTGTGTGACTGCAATAAAAAAGGCAAATGCTATACTGGGGATTATTAGGAAGGGAATATAAATCTATGGTATGGCCTCATTTGGAGTACTGTTGTCAGGACCCACAGCCAAACAACGGAGCACACACTTCCAAGAACATAGTACTGCTTTATTGTCAGTACTATGGTTGCAGTAACATGGTCACTGTTAGGAATGGCTAGCCAGGAACAAGCATACAATAATATAGCAGATTCAAAAGGTCCCCCCGAACTGTAGGCCAATTGCCCCTGTTCCCGCGGGCGGGAAACAGTAACTGACCCTCAGCTGAGAAACGAAACTAGTCTCATGGTTAATTACATTGGAGACACTACATAGGCAGGAGTACAAGGGCAGAGAAAAGCAGGGAAGAAGCGAGAGGAAAGGAATGTGGCACCAACTCGTACACAGGTCAGACAGGCGAACCTCAGGCCTATAAACCATATGGCAGCATAGATGACAACTGTGTACAGTTCTGGTCACCATACCTCAAAAAGAATATTATAGCATTGGAAAAGGTGCAGAAAAGGGCAACTAAAATGATTAAGGGGATGGAACACCTTCCCTATGAAGAAAGATTAAAGAGGTTAGGACTCTTTAGCTTGGAGAAACAACAATTGAGGGATGACATGATATAGGTTTACATAATTATGCATGGGATATAGAAGGTAGAGAAAGTACTTTTCTCCCTTTCTCACAATACAAGAACTTGTGAGCAGTAGGCTTAGAACTAGGGTATTTTTCGGCTTCGGGTATATCAGACCCAAAAAATATTGATAAATGCCGAATATCCCCAGTCCAATACTGGTAAAGTATCAGGAGTGGGGAAATATTCGGTATTCCCGAATATATATTTGGGTCTGATATACCTGACAGGAGGGAAGCTGGTTAAGTTTTCCTTGTCAATTTCACTCCCCACCAGTCCGCCTCCTCTCTCTGCCTTCCTTTCTTTAGCTGACCCAGGATGGCTAGAGAAGGGAAGGTAGAGAGTCCAGGCATGTTTCTATGCCTGCCCTTTGCTTCCCCAATCCCTCCCCCCCCCGCAGTGAGTTGGCTGGGGAAATGAAGGGTAGGCATGGAAATATGTCTCCTTCCCTTCCTGAGCTTCTCCGCTGCCATGGAGAAGCTTCGGGGGGAGGGGGGGAAGAAGGCATTGTTAGCCGAACTGCTTTATCTACAACAGCTGGCAAACTAAATTTAAATTCGGGTTCCTGCCTTTGTATACTGAAGTCCAATTCACCCCAAGGTTTTTACCAGTGAGAGAGACGAGACTGGTGTGTTCCAAAACAATTTGTCTTTTACTTAAGAATATATAAAGTCACATACACACAAAATCAGATTCACACATACAATCAATCAAGTTCCTCAGAAATACAGAAGGACAATAGTTACTATAGAAATCACAGGTAGGGCAATGGGTGGCAATACTTATCTGTCCTGAAGCTTGTCCGTCTTAATGAAGGTTAGAGGGGTCAGAAAATATACTAGGGAGATTTAACACACAGCTAGAAACCAGCCAGCAAGTGTGGACCTCGTGGCTGCAGACCAAGAGATCAAGTAGGAACAAAAGATTTTTGGATAGGAAGCTGGGCTTGAGAGGGGTTTCAAGCAGACAGAGGGTGTAGGTGGGGGTAGGCAGCTAGCAAAAGCTAAGCAGTTGGACCTCACCTTTAGTGGGTGGCATCTATGCCAGTCTGTAAACCCACCTACCTGTAAGTCCATCCCATCCCTACAGCTATTGGATGCGTGTAGCAAAGGGGCAGCTACCTAGGGGTTTGGCCAATATTGAAACTTTAGACTCTAACTCAAGAGATGGCATTTGGTGAGGTGTGAAAGCGGTGCTAGGATGCCCATTGAAGTGCAGATGAATCTTGCCCATTCCCAGGTAATCAAAGCCCATCTGACAGGAAATGGCCATTCAGATGTAGAGCAGAAATGTGTATATGTGTGCTTTCAACAGTTCATCAATGGAGGCTGCTTTCAAACAAGTTGTTGTTTGGCTGGCAACAATGGTGATGTGCTTCTTCTTCCCCTTAGGCAGCAGCTGTGTATCTGAAACCTCATTAACATGTAAGGCTTAGAGCAGACTTGTACAGCGTTCCTTGAGCCTATGGGTGTATGTATGAACAGTCCATGTGGTGTTGGCAGCAAATAAAGCAAAGATTAGCCTCAATTCTCAACAGCGTGTTTAGATGTCTGGGTTCTCTGCCTGACCTCCAGGGGCCCCATGGCTGCAGGGGTACTGGAGAGATTCAGGCAAGGAACCCAGGCATACCTCCATGTATGCCGTGTGCTTTCCCACCCCCTGTGGAGAAGATGCAGTGGGGGGTGACTGGGAAAGCACAGGGCAGGCATGGAAACATGCCTGGGCTCCTTTCCTGCTCCTCTTCAGTTGCCCTGCAGCCATGGGCCCCCTGGAGGAGCACAGGCAGGGAACCCAGGCATGTTTAGATGCCTTTCTTTCCCTCCCCAAGATCAGGGAGGGAAAGAAAGGCATCTAAACAGGGCTGGGCTCTTTGTCCTTGCTTCTCCACTAGCCCTGGGGTAGCTGGAGGAGGGAAGGTAGCTTTCCCTGGTCAGTTTCACTCCCACAGCTCACTGGCCTGGAGTGAAATTGACTAGGGAAGCCACAGTGGGAGAGGTCAATATTCGGCTACCTGAAAGCTGAAAAAGCCAAATAAATTTGGGGAGCTTTATTTGGAAGCTGAAAAGTTTCCTGAATTTGCATTCGGCTTTAAAAATAATGATAGATACTGATAATGTATTTAATCAGGTTTATTTTTGGTTCGAGAAAGCTGAATGCACATCCCTACTTAGACTAAAGAAGTACTTATTCAACCAAAAAGTAATTAACATGTGTAACTCATTGCCTCAGGAAGTGGTGGTGGCTACAAGCATAGACAACTTCAAGAGGGGACTGGATAAATGTATGGAATAGAGCTCCATTACTGGCTATGAGCCACAATGTAGAGATGGAACACTATATCTGTGGCAGTGATGCTCTGTATTCTTTATGCTTGGGGAGGACAACAGTGGGAGGGCTTCTGGAGTTCATTGCCCACTGGTGGACCTCCTGATGGCACCTGGGTTTTGGCCACTGTATGACACAGAGTGTTGGACTGGATGGGCCATTGGCCTGATCCAGCATGGCTTCTCTAATGTTCTAACCAAGTATGAATCCTTGTTTTGCCATGGAAGCTTCTGGGTGACCTTGGGTGACTTGCATGCTCTCACTCTAACCTATCTCATATAGTCAGTGTGAGGATAAAATAGAGGACAGTAGAATGCTGTAAGCTGCTTTTGTTCCCCTTAGGGGAGTAAGGAATTGTATAAATGAAGTGACTCAATTAATTAACACATGGAATTCACTGCCACAGAAGGTGGAGGCGGATACAAGCATGGACAGCTTCAAGAGGGAATCAGATAAGCATATGGAGCAGAGATCCGTCAGTGGCTATTAGCCACAAGGTATAAATGGAAACTCTCAATCTGGGGCAAGTGATGCACTGTATTCTTGCTACCGGGGGGGGCAACAATGGGAGGGCTTCTAGTGTCCTGGCCCCACTGGTGGACCTCCTGATGGGACCTGGTATTTTTTGGCCGCTGTGTGACAGAGTGTTGGACTAGATGGGCCATTGGCCTGATCCAACATTGGCTTCTCTTATGTTCTTATGTTCTTAATTAATAGAATTCTGCATTCTTATGCCAACAAGATCATTCAGTATGACAAACTTCAAAAAGGAATGAGAGCCATCACCAAAGGTGTGTCAATATGTGACAAGGGAAGAGACTTTATTATTGATGGGAATGTGATAACAGTTATGCTAACATTAGTGTTTTTTACTCTACATCAACAAGTGTACTCTTTTCTCTTAATTCTCTATTGTTTCTTAGTTGATCCCTGTGTACATGTTTTCTTTGCTTTCTTTAGTTGCTAGGCCCCCCTCACCTAGCCATCCATGCTATATTCCATTGTAATGTAATACTGCACAGTGCGCTGAGAGTGTCATGATATAGATGGTAAACTTTGGCAGGAGACATACTAGAGTGAAAAATTATGACAAAGCCAGTTAAAATGATTTGAAGTGTGACACACTTTATGGTCAGTTCCAGATACAATTCTTTTTTTTTTTTGTAATCTTTTTATTGGTTTTGTCAAAAGATTCAAATAAAAACACAACATATAAATTTCACATTTCAGATACAATTCTTAACAGCACATAATATATTGTCCTATCTCTGCAGACATATGGATATGCAAATGGATGTCTGAAACATTTGTACCACTGATCAGTCACATATCACAAAATATTTGATCAGCACAATTTGGTAATTCATCCATAAACTGGAATATCACGTTGATTCAGGAATCTACTAAAATAACAGAGGTCTATGATACTTATATGAATATAGGGCCAAAGTTGAACTGGAGAGGGACAGCTTGGAGCTTCTCAATAACGAAGATGAGAGTTGATGAAGACATATACATGTGCATAAATGCCACCAATGCGATATCACAGTATACAGTTTCACAGAAAGTCAGCAAGCACTATATAAATAACGCAGACCACAATTGCTCAAAAGTCATGCAAAAAAGAGGTAGTTTATATAAGAATAACAGAGGACCACATATATCACTAAAATAAATTTACATCATACAATGTACAGGTCCATGAGTAGTGCAAGTCCATAAATGGTACATTGATCAGAATAGTGCAAGTCCATAAATGGTACATTGACAGGATGAAGACTCCGGATTTTGATTTTCTTTTCAATAGCTCTTCTTCAAGAAGTTCATACTACTTCATAAAGTACTCATAATGTACAGAAGACTTTGAAATGGTATATGTAGGAGGAAAAAATCCTTCACACAGCACTCACAGTGTATAAAAGTCTTCAAACTAGTATTACAGGAGAATATTCAATCCTATTATAATCATTCAATCCTATTATAATCATTCACAGCCAGGCACTCGATCAGCAAAGGAACAAACTCAAAAGCCTCTTACCGACTATTGAAGAGTTTGTTCCTTTGCTGATCGGGTGCCCGGCTGTGAATGATTATAATAGGATTGAATTTTCTCCTGTAATACTGGTTTGAAGACTGTGTGTGCTGTGTGAAGGATTCTTCCTCCTACATATACAATTTCAAAGTCTTCTGTACATTATGAGTACTTTATGAAGTAGTATGAACTTCTTGAAGAAGAGCTATCGAAACGAAGATCAAAATCCGGAGTCTTCGTCCTATGTACCATATATGGACTTGCGCTACTCATGGACCTGTACATTGTATGATGTAAATTTATTTTACTGATATATGTGGTCCTCTGTTATTCTTATATAAACAACCTCTTTTTTGCATGACCTTTGAGCAATTGTGGTCTGCGTTATTTATACAGTGCTTGCTTTCTTTAAGTGCCACCAAGTCACAACTGTCGTATTGCAGCCCCAGCAAGGGGCTTTCAAGGCAAGTTAGAAGCATAGGTGGTTTGCCATTGCTTTCCTCTGCAGAGCCTTCCTTTGTGGTCTCTCATCCAAGTACTGACCCTACTTAGCTTCTGAGATCTGATGAGATTGGGCTATACCATGCTGCCTTCCATCCCAATGCAGCCTTATGAGAATGTTTTTGCACAAAGTTCCCCCTGGGGGTTGGATATAAATTTAGTGAATTTGCTGTTTAATAGCTGTGTGGGGGTTGAAGAGTAGTGTTATGGTGCCATAAAATAATGATACAAAATGGTTCACTTAAAAAACAAAAACTTGTCCTGAGTTAGAGTAATAGGAAACAGAGCAGGAAGTGGTCAAAACAGAACCACTTCCTATATGGATTGGGAAATAAAGGAGAAGGATTCAGTGTTGCTATGTCTACCAATGTGTGGATCTTCATTGTAAGTCTGCATGTAGCTAATGCCAGAATGAGTCAACTGGTTTGTGAAGAGTGGTACTGTGATGACCCCTTAACTGGGGAGGTCTGGTTTCCCTTTAAAGTGTTCTTTAGGTTTTATTTTATTATGTGTATCCGGCTGCCACCAGGAAATTTATAAGGCTTTCCAAACCTTTATAATATAATATTTTTTCCTACTGGGTAGGTAGGTCGGGTCTTTAGGCTTTCGAGGAACTATGTGTCTGAGGAAGGATTCTTTCCAGAGCTAGTATACTTGAATGAAATAGGATTTATTTAAAGGAAGCATAAATATGAGGGTAGAACCATGTAACTAGTAAAGTAGGTATAACACACAGTCTCCTCCCTACTGACAGGGATTTTTCCTTAGGTAACTTTGTAACACTTTTTCCTCCAAGTCCATATAATCTTTACTGTTTCCTAGACACTCAGCTTCAGCTTATAACTGTTTCAACACAGAACTGCTTGTCACTTTCTTTCAGACACAGCACTTAACTCTCATATCACACACAAGAAGGTCTCTCCTTCAGACCCCAGAACTAAACTCATCCCACACAGGGATGGGTCTCACTCCTCTCATACACAGAACTTCTGCTTCTCCTCCAGAAATCAGAACTTAACTTCACTGACTTTCAACTGTCATCTCACTCACTAACACTCTTGACTGACATCTGCTCATCCACACAGAATCATTTCCAAAACCCCTCCCCCTCTCTGTCACTCACCACTCACACCACTTGCCTGTTTCAATCACACTAGACTATCACACAGGCATGCAACCAAACTTTTAAAGACACATACACACAGTTAAACATGAAATCATTACAGGCACCAATGTGGAACTTTGTGGAACCTAGACCAAGTTGTAGGGGTGGGGTTATGCTGACATAAAGTGCTGTATGACCAGTGGCTTCACTACATGTACACAGCATTCAAGACAACAGAACATTTCCTGTTTATGCAGAATCACTGAGTTCCTGTGAGCTCATGAAGGCCACTGAATTGGCATGTATACGTATAATATACATTTTATAGAAAAAGTGTTTCTATAAGGATATGATACATTTAAGAAAAGACTGTTGACTGCAGTAATATTTTTGCAACCTCATTTCAAAAGCTCATAATGTTTAACAGCCTTACCACAAAATGATGACACTGAAGTGAGCAAGTTTTTTTAAACAGTCATTAAATTCTGCATTGTGAAGCAAACTACAGAATCAAGGGCTAAATAGAATAAAAACAAAACTGAAGGCAAAATATAAGCATACGGTACTATATGTGTTACTATAACAACATGGGAATGCAGCAAATATTGTTCCTTGTCTGAGCTACATCTTAATATAACTTTTATGGATGCAATCCACATCCAATTGAAGTTAATAGCATCAGTGGTATCAACAGTGTTACAAGCAGTCGTAGTTGATTTACTCTTTAGCTGTTGTGTGAATTAGGGTTTGGGCACAGAGGGACAAATTGACTGTTTTACAAAAGTCAGCATTGGGGTATGCATCCGGCTCCATCTGAGCTGAAAAAAATACCTCCTTGTTGTTGTTCAGTCGTACAGTCAAGTCCAACTCTTCACGACCCCATAGAATACATCACGCCAGGCCCTCCTGTCTTCTGTCGTCCTCTGGAGTTTGCTTAATTTCATGCTTGTTGTATCAATAACACTGTCTAACCATCTCATCCTTTGTCATCCCCTTCTTCTTTGACCTTCAATCTTTCCCAGCATCAGGGTCTTCTCCAATGAGTGCTCCCTTCTCATTTGGTGGCCAAAATATTTGAGCTTCAGCTTCAGTATCTGGCCTTCCAGGGAACAGACAGTGTAGATTTCTTTTAGGATTGACTGACTTGATCTCCTTGCAGTCCAGGGGACTCTCAAAAGTCTTCTCCAGCACCATAATTCAAAAGCATCTATTCTTCAGCACTTGGCCTTCCAACTCTCACAGCCATACATTTCTACTGGGAGTACCATTTCTTTGACCATACAGACTTTTGTTGGCAGGGTGATATCTCTGCTTTTTAGTATGCTGTCTAGGTTTGCCATAGCTTTCCTCCGAAGGAGCAGGCATCTTTTAATTTCATGGCTGTAGTTACCGTCTGCAGTGATCTTGGATCTCAGGAACATGAATTCTGCCACTGCTTCCATGAGTTCCCCTTCTATTTGCCAAGGAGTGATGAGGCCGGATGCCATGATCTTAGTTTTGTTGTTGTTGAGTTTCAAGCCAACTTTTGCGGTCTGCTCGTTCACCCATAGCAAGAGGCTCCTTAGGTCCTCTTCAGTTTCTGCCCTTAGAGTGGTATCGTCTGCATGTCTGAGGTTTTTGATGTTTCCCCCGGCAATCTTAATTTTAGTTTGTGATTCATCCAGGCTGGCATTTCACATGATGTACTCTGCATATAAATTAAATAAGCAGGGTGACATCAATGCTCCCTCTAAGCTGTGAAATCTTGTGAGCAAAAAGTCTACTCTGTGAGCTACTGGCATTAAAGTTGTGAGCCAGTGATTTGGTTGCTGCATCAATTAGTTTGCTCTGGAGCCATCTTTCCTGAGCTAAGACAAAAATGTGTGAGCCGGAGGCTAAAAAACTGAGCTAGCTCACACTAACTCAGCTTAGAGGGAACACTGGTGACAATATACATCTTTTATTGGCTATTCTTTCAGCCAATCCCAGATAACTCCCCTAAAATACCATACCATTATTGGAATTTGGTTTTTTGGGGGGAATCCTGATTTTTTTGGGGGTCCAATATATCCAAATCTGAACAATCCCAATTTTTTTGTGTGTGCACACCCCTAGTCAGCATCCATGCACTGTACTCAGATGTGCTTTGGCTCTCAAGAAATACTTTTTTCTGTTCAGTTTAGAGGTGTTTGAATATTACTGTGGTTTAATACTGAGTCCACTTCACACACAGAGGGAACATATAAGAAGGCTTCTTCCTGCTGTCTGGAATTCTGTGGAAGGGCCATTTAGAACCATAAGCTATGAAAGGAGAGGCTTCAGTGAGTCATTTGGTTCCATTTGGTCCCATGCTCTTAAAAGGAGTGGGAAGAGAAGTTGCAGCTGCTACTAGGCAGCAGCTGTGCCTATCTTCTTAAAGCAGCATTTCCTTGTTTGTTCCTGCAGCAGCTGATCTCCCAAGCCTAGGCCAAAAAGGCTACAGCTGGAGTAAACAAGGAATGGTTGCTTTAAGAAGAGCAAATTATCCAAATTGGGAAAATTAATCGAGAGGGCGGTGGCGGTACAGCTGCAGGGCTTTATGGATGACACTTCCGTATTAGATCCTTTCCACTCTGGCTTCCGCCTGGGACACGGGACAGAGACAGCGCTGGTCACTCTTACTGACAACCTCCGAAGGCACCTGGATCAGGGCAGTTCGGCAGCACTGATGTTGTTGGACCTGTCGGCTGTGTTCGACATGGTCGACCACCAGTTGCTGACCCACTGCCTCGCCAACACGGGGATACAGGGGCTCACCCTACAGTGGCTTGTCTCCGTTCTCCAGGGCCAGGGACAAAGTGTGGTGCTAGGGGAACAGCAGTCCATGAGACACCCACTTGAATGTGGGGTGCCTCAGGGGGTGGTGCTTTCCCCGATGTTGTTTAACATCTATATGCACCCCCTTGCCCAGGTTGCTCAGAGGTATGTGTCGGCTTCTCATCAGTATGCTGATGACACTCAGCTCTATCTGATATTGGGCAGCCGGTTGGACTCCAGACCAGAAGATCTGGACCAGGCGTTGCAGGCTGTGGCTGGTTGGCTCAGGCTGAGTCGGCTGAAGCTAAATCCGGCAAAGATGGAGGTCCTGTGCTTGAGTCGCAGTGGTACAGGGTTGAGGATCCCACTCCTGGCCTATGATGAGGCACCACTGGTGCCAGTGTCGGAGGTTAGGAGTTTGGGAGTGCTCCTGGACCCCTCCTTGACAATGGAGGCCCAGGTAGCAGCAACTGCAAAGTCAGCCTTTTATCATCTTTGGCTGATCAGTCAGTTGGTTCCCTTCCTCGACCGAGGCGACCTGGCTACAGTGATCCATGCAGAGGTCACCTTGAGATTAGACTATTGTAAGACTCTCTACATGGGGCTGCCCTTGTCGCAAATCCGGAAGCTGCAGCTAGTGCAAAATGCTGCAGCCAGGCTGTTGATGGGCCTCCCGCATTGGGAGCACATCCAGCCTGTGCATAGGTCACTGCACTGGCTGCCAATAGCGTACCAAATTTGCTTCAAGGTGCTGGCACTTACTTTTAAAGCCATATATGGCCAGGGTCTGGCATACCTGAGGAACTGCCTTTCCCCATAACAGACCAAGAGAGCACTATGGTAAGGGTCACAACATCGATTAATCATTCCGGGCCCCAAAGATGCCAGGCTTACTGCTACCAGGGCCAGGGCCTTTTCTGTGGTGGCTCCTTACTGGTGGAATGAGCTCCCAGAAGAGATCAGGGCCCTGCGGGACCTCTTGCAGTTCCGCAGGGCCTGTAAGATGGAGCTCTTCCACCAGGCTTTCAATTAGGAGCCACCACCATGACCACCAAATATGCTACATGAACATCTGTAGCACTGAGCTGGCCCTAACAGACCGGAAGGGCACTGAATTGAGAACTCAGATGGTATATCTTAGAGCACACCATCTAATTTTAAGGAATTGTTAATACTGTGAGCACTTTAAATGTAAGAATGTTTTAAGCTGTTTTAAAGTTTTATGTTGTCTAGGTACATTGTACCGACCTCTGTAAGCCACCCTGAGCCTGCCCACAGGGAGGGCGGGGTATAAATACAAATAATAAATAAATAAATAAATAAATAAGATAGGTTGGTGAGAAACATTCCCTTGGCTTCTTCACTGTGTCAGAGAATGTGGGGCCAGGTGAAAAGGACTGGGCTCTGCCAGAACATCTCCTGTCTGGATTGATGCTTTAAATGCTGGTGAGGAAGAACCTTTTCTAGAACTCTATGAATTTTCCCTATTTTTATTTCTTTTTGGATTCATTTGCATTAGTGTCAGTGGTTTTGGTTCCCCACTTTTTGCTATAGATTGTAGAGACTCCATTTAATAGATCTATGTATGGTATATGGGTCTTATAAACAATAGCATTTATATGTGTGGTATCAATCTATACACATGTCATGAATAATGGTGATGTATTAATGCATCAATAATGTTGAAAAATGCATACATTTTATAGAAAAAATGTAAGGCAAGGAAGCAGAAAACAGTGCAATAATAAAGAGTCATGGGCAGGGCTCTAGTCGGGGGGGAGCTCTCAGGTACGGAGCTCCGGAAGAGAACCTCTAGGGGGCGGGGCGGTCACGTGGTGAAGCCCCGCGCCCTTCTTTACCCCGCCCTCTGCTTCGATCCTCATTCTGTTTGGGAATGAGGATGAAGCAGGAGGGTAAGTAGCCGGGCCTTCTGACACACTTCCGGTGATGTCAGGGGGTGTGGCCTTCTGTCACTTCCGGTGATGTCAGGGGGCGTGGCATATGCAAATAAGTTATGCTAATGAGTTATGCTAATGAGCTCCGGCAGCTCTTTTTCTACAACAAGACCCCTGGTCATGGGCATGATTTCCTTAAGAGAAAAGCAAAAACAAAATGTGAATTTTCAGGTCATAATAGCAGGGCTGAAACATTGCCTCTTTCCTTGTTCAGAAATATTAACAGCCTGAACTAGATCATCAATAACATGTTCCCTTTGTGTATGAACCAAACTTTAAGTTGTTATAGCCTGTACCCTACCACTCCATCGGTTAATGTTTGGAACCCTCCTCTACCCTAAGGAATCTTCCTCGAACCTAAGGAGCTTGCTCTGATGGAACAGCTACAAGTTGGAGTACTAAGACTGGAGGAAGCCTTCAGACTTTGAGCAAAGTGGTCAGATACAGGCCATTTAACCATCATGGTTAATAGACATTAATGGACCTAACCTACAAAAACTTCCCTATTAAAACCATGTAGACTCACAAGTATCTTGGAAGAAGGGGCTGTGGCTTGGTGTCAGAGCATCTATTTGATATGTGGACAGTCCCAGGTTCAATCCCTGGCATCTCCAGTTAAAAGGATCAAGTAGAAGATCTAGCCCCAAGGGTATCTGTTGTGAGGAGAGGAAGGGAAGGAGATTGTAAGCCTCTCTGAGACTCCAAGTGAAGGGTGGGGTATAAATCCAATCATCATCATTATCATCACCCCTGGAGAACTGCTGCCTGGAGAACTGAGTAGATAAGGCTGACCAACTTAATGAGTTCATATTGTGTGGCAGAAATTTCTCTACGTTAATTATTGTATAGTGTAGAGAATTATTTTATTTTGTTTCTTCTGAATATACTGACCAACATCTTGGGTGCCCCTATGCTCTAGTATTACGTGTGTGAAAGAGCAAATGTTCACTTTCTCCACATTATGCCAAAGTTTATAAACTTTTTATCATGGTCTGCCTTACTTACCTTTTAATAATCTGAAAAGCCCCAAATTATTTAGCCTTTTTTCAGAGAAAAGGTGACTCAGGCATCTTCATTAGTTTGGTTGCCCATTGCTGCATATCTCCCAGCTCTATAACATCGTTGTTGAGATGGAGCAAGCAGAAATGTGCATAGTATTCCAAGTGCAACTTTACCATAAATCTATGCAACTATGCAAGGGAATTGTGGCAGTGAATATTAAGGATGTATACGAGGACCAGAATTCAGTTTTGGTGCTTGAGTTCATTATTGTGGCCCTTCAGATTTGGAATTTCCAAATACTCAGAACTCTATGAAAGCCAATAGCCTTTTCCCACTAGAACATGGCAAAATACTTTTAAAAAAAGTTTCCATCAGCATATTGACCATTTATCTATGCCTGTGCCAGTCCCCAAGAGCTGAACAGTGATGATAAATCCCAGCAGCAGTGACCTAAGTAAAATCTATGTTTATACTTATGCCTAATATGCTCCATATGGACTTTAAATAAATCAGTTCCCAATGAATCTATAGTCTGTTTTATACATCTACTAATCCTAGATGCTATTCCTACATATTAAGCAAATATACATTAAGGGGGACAGTGGGAATCAAATGTAGAATGAGATGCTCGAAAGGGAATACAGGAATGTAAGCTGAACAGGAACACATGTAGAGCCTATGGCCTGCAAAGCATCCTTAACACATGGTAGGAACCAACATGTGTTAAGGCAATTACATTATTGGGGTCAACCTGTCTAGTGTAGGGTCCAATTTGGAGCATCTCTCCAAAGAAACAAGCAAAGAAAAATAGCTCTTAGATTAGAAAAATCTTTATTCCCCTGAAAAGATACAGAATGGAAATAAAATGGTAGAACAAGCAATGAATCAATATAACCTGGCCTTGTAGTAATACAAGCCAGGAGTGTTTGGGAATTGGAAGGGGGGAAAGGGAACACATGAGCTGGATCCTGAAGAGATGTGTAAGAGTCCAATGCAGGCAAGTTGATGGAGATTAGATCTGGGTATGAAAAGAATCAAGGGTGCAGGAAAGGAATCCAGTGATTTCAGCAAGACCAATTATACAAAGTAGGAGAAGCGAGTTTGGGAGCAGAACCATCTACAAGTGTCTGGGGTATGCAAGGTAACTTTTTTGAACCTTTAATTATATCAGCTTGGAAACGGACACTTCCGAGGACAGGACTGGACAGGAGGAGGAGGAGATTGGATTTATACCCCGCCCTTCATGACCTGAAGGAGTCTCAGAGTGGTTTACAATCTCCTTTCCCTTCCCCTCCCCACAACAGACACTCTGTGAGGTAGGTGGGGCTGAAAGAGCTCTTTTGAGAACTGCTTGTGAGAGAAAAGCTCTGAGAGAACTTTTAACTGGCCCAAGGTCACACCAGCAGCTGCATGTGGAGGAGTGGGACTCAAACCCGGTTCTTCCAGATTAGAGTCTGTGCTCCTAACCAATACACCAAACTGGGTCTCAAAGTTGAAACTTGAAGCCTTATTGAAAAGTTTAAAAGTTGCTTCACGAAGGTTGCCAGGATGATGGGGCTCGTGACTGAGTTATATAATTGAAGTGTGGATGTCAGAGAAAGATACTAAAGCTAACAATGGCTGGGGAAAGGCTGGAGGCTCTGTTTGGGAGCTTCACTGGGTTATGTAGATAAGAGGAGAAGTTGAAGCAGAATTCTGAACAATTCGCTATTGTCCTACCATCCTGGTTTGTCAATCATGGCCAGAAAAGGGGGGGGGGGTCTGCCCTAAGGCTGATTAATTAACTCCATGGACCATTCAGACAGGTGGGCTCTGTCTAGTCTGAGCGTGTCCTAGAAGATTCTTCCACTTCCAGGGCCTGGGATCAAACTACATATTCAGTCCAAACTCTGCTGGCCTTCAGAGAGTCAGGAGTTAGTGTGCCTGAATGTGGGAGTTCCCACCGGCAGGGCACAAGTATCAGGGAGGAGTGTTTCAGCATGAGAGCATTAATCAACAATTATTCTGAATATCCAGAATTATAAAAAAGACATCAAATGTGAAAATATTCTGGAATATTCTAAATATGGCATTATTCAGTGAATTTCAAATATTTACAAATCTGAACTACTTATCTATACCAGCTGTTTAATTTCCCATCCATTTCCCAATAATCCCTAGTAAAGAATTTGCCTCTCAGTACTGCTACACACTAGAGTTGCTGCTACCACATGTCAAGCAATACAACTTTTTCTCCCATCTTTCAAACATACTGTAAATCAACCGCAAGCGGATGGATTTTAAACCATAATTGCTTGCTAAAATTGAGGGATTTATGCTATACATACGGAACAGAAATAGGATCATTAAAATAAGTTAATAGAACATTTGGAGATAGATTGTAACCTGGCCGATGTCATTTTTGAATATTTTCTTTTTTTCCCTAAAACCGTTCACGCAGTGGACATATTCTCATGCACAGTTGTGCACCTATAAATAGCATTGAGTCATATGTGGCTTGACACTACTGAGTCTTTGCTGAACTGAGTCTACTGTCCTGCTGTCATTTTGTTCATCAGGTTACATCATTGCTTAAGGTACAGTGTGTCATCTAGTCATAACCAAATCTTGGCAAACCGATGAAGTTCCACCTCACGGGTTTTCAAGGCAAGAGATGAGCAGAGGTGGTTTGCCATTACTTTCCTTTGCATAGCAGCCCCAATCTTCCCTGGTGGCCTCCCACTCATGTACTGAATGCAGACAATCCTGCTTAGCTTCCAAGCTCTGATGAGGGTGGACTAGTCTGGGCAATTAGGAATGCTATGCATTATTGCTTAAAGGTAAAGGTAAAGGTTCCCTTGCTCGAAAGGCAGTCGAGTCCAACTCTAGGTTTGCGGTGCTCGTCTCCGTTTCAAAGCCGAAGAGCCAGCACTGTCAGAAGACGTTTCTGTGGTCATGTGGCCGGCATGACTACAAGAAAACAAAAATAAAAATCCATTCCACCTAAGTATAGACCATGCATGCAGTTTTTACTCTTGCATCTTTAAAAAAACATGTATAAAATAATGTAGCAACAATGAACTCCCATTCTTGAAGAAATTGTTTGACATAATTTCCCGGTAGTTTTCCATCTTAAGTAATTTCTCAGGGTGTACATGGTATGATTAAACCCTCACCTGGCAATCGTATGCATCCATTAATGATGTTCTTTCATTGAGTTAAACATATTAATTAAGAGAAGGCCCTCACTAAGAGCTGATTCCCTGATCTGTATGCACAGTTTAATAATAATCATACTGTGTGATTAGAATGATTATGGGGACACTGTGAAAAATTCATTTGCTGTGAGTAAGCCAACAACTTTGCATCTGTGTTGAGAAACAATTATAGAGCTTAATTGGGAGCCATGTAATGATGACAGCAGTTATTTCAGTGATTGATTCTGAAATTAAAGTGAGCTGGCAAATTAAACACCAATATACCCAGGGCTGGAGAACTAAGAGGAGCTTTTGGGTCCAGAGGGTGTGCGTTCTACATAAGTTTAAATAGATGTGGGAGAAATGCGTACTGGGATCTGGATGTTAAAGAAGACCTAACAGGTCCACCATCCCTGACAAAAATTTGAAAGAGGCTGTAGGACTTGAATGATATGGCCAATATTATAATCAATAACAGCCAGTAAGAGCAACGTGTTGCAGACAGCTTCAAATGGCTTAATGTTACAGCATAAAGCAGAAGGAATGTTCTTTTTTAAAAAAAAGCCACCTAAATAATTTATCACTGCAGTCTATGTAATCAAATTGATCAGATATTTGATCAATCTGCACTCACCGTTTGATGCATGTAGCTCCCTACTATTTCTCTCCCTCTCCCTGCTCCCTACCATTACTCTTTTTCTTTGCTGAGATCTTTTTCTTTTATTGTACATGAATATCAACCCACATAACTAATAATTGTATAAAGATGCTTTGTACACTGGGCAGCTCTTGTCAGCTATTTTGCAATCGATGCAAAAGACAGAATCCCTATTGATGTTTTGTTTTCAATGCACTGTTTGTGTCAACAGTCTCAATGTCATTAGGGTTTCTGGACCTTCAGATGTCTCAAGAAAGAATTCTCCAAAGTTCTAGAAATCCTAATGACCTTGTAATCAGCCAAAGAACCATTACTAATGAAGATGGCCAGTTGTCCCCCTAGTTGTCCAGATGTGACCTTGCCACTATGATTTGTGCAATGGTAACCTCCAGAATAGATTACTGCTATTATCTCTATGCAGGGCTACCCTTGAAGGCACTTTGGAAACTTCAGGTTATTCAGAATATGGCTGCTAGGCTGTTGACCAATTCACTGTGGGTTGCACATATCCAGCCCATTTTTCAGCAATTGCACTGGCTTTCAAATGGTCTCCAGGTCAAATTCAAGGTGCCAGCATTAGCCTTTAAAGTCCTAAATGGTCTGGGACCATCGTACCTAAAGGACCACCTCTCCCATTCTGACCCCCTCCAAGGTGTCTTCATTCTGCTGCAGGTGAGCTTTTGGTGGAGCCTGGCCCTCAAGTTGCCCAACTGAGTGTAACAAGGGCAAGAACCTTTTCCATCATGACCCTGACCTGGTGGAATGCTTTGTCTGAAGAGACTCATGCCCTGCAGGACTTGCCTGCATTCCACAAGGCATATAAGACACAGTTCTGCTACCAGGCATTCCACTAATGTAATTTCAGTGGGATCTACCATCAACACTGTTGATTTTTTTTAATGCCAAAAGCTGTGCAATGAGTTTTAATTGGATTTTATTGAAATTATAGTTTTATTATTGTTTTTGTACTGTCATGTTGCTAGTGGCCCTGGACCCCATTCTGGGGGAGGGATAAAAACCTATATAAATAAATCAGTCAAATTATTATGGCTGTTTGGAAGTTAAAATTATGGATAAGATTTCCCCCATCTCATTTTACTGTGCTTTAAATTCCACCCCTCATAATTTTCAGGTTATGTAGTAAAAAATAAAATAATATATTTATTTAAGCAGTTTTAGACTGCTCTCCCCCCCCCCCCGGCACCCCAAAATATTTTACAGTCTCACTGATTAGTTAAGTTCTGAGAGGGAGTACTGAATATAAACAAGAGAAGCCAGAGGCCAAAGAGCAAGAAGGAAGGACTGAAATAAGCTTATAGATAGGGCTGCCACCTTCCAGGTAGGACCTGGTGTTCCACCAGAATTACAACTGATCTCCAGAGGCCAAGACCAAGAGAGTTTGCACTTGTATTCCATCTCATGAGTGCAAAGAACCCTGGGTGAGGATGAGTTGCTTGACTCTGAGCACTTATTAGCCACAGAAGTATGTGGCATGTGTCTTGGTAGCACACTTGATTGGCCAAAGAGTATCATGCCAGTTCCCTTGCTTGAAAGCCAGTCGAATCCGACTCTAGGGTTGCGGTGCTCATCTCCGTTTCAAAGCGGAAGAGCCAGCGCTGTCCGAAGACGTTTCCGTGGTCATGTGGCCGGCACGACTAAACACCAAGGTACACGGAACGCTGTCACCTTCCCACCGAAGTGGTACCTATTTATCTACTTGCAATTTCTTGCTTTCGAACTGCTAGGTTGGCAGGAGCTGGAACTAGAGATGGGAGCTCACTCCATCATGCGGCACCCGGGTCTCGAACTGCTGAACTACTGACCTTCCACAGCCTGCAGTTCAGCATCTTAACCACTTGAGCCACTGCTTTAGTCCTGCCAGTTGTGGACAGTGGGGCATAAAGGAAGATCTTTCATTCTACTTTGGAGTCTCAGGTCTTTTGGATCCTTTTGCTGCTTCTAGCCATATTTGACTAGGTTGGGCCTTGCATCACTGGAATACTTGCTGTAGGATTTTGGACTTTGAAACTTAATCTGGACTCCGTGTCTGGTCAGGTAACATCTGGGTCAGAGGACCAAAGCCTGCATTAGTATTTTAGGTTAGCTAGAATTTATTATTTTCTTTCCTTGTTTTGTAAATGAAAGCAAAGCCTGCATTAGAATTTTAGGTTAGTTAGAATTTATTATTTTCTTTCCTTGTTTTGCAATATTCTTATATTTGTATACTCTTTGCCAGAGGTCATTTTTTGGGGGGGAACGCGGGGGAACGCAGTTCCCCCGGATGAGGTGCAGGGGGGGCAGGGCACATGATGAAGCCCCGCCCCCTGCTTCCAGCCGCCCCGCTTCCAGCCCTCATTCAGCCAGGAGGAGGCAGGAGAATAGGGAGGGGTAAGTTGCTTCCTCCCCGCCTCTCCCCACCCCTGCCTGCCTGGGGCCAGGGAGGGCCTTGGCAGGGCTTCCTCGCACTCCCGCTGGCCTTGCAGGTCCACCGCCGGGCCCCTGATGTCAGGGGGTGTGGCATATGCTAATGAGTTATGCTAATGAGTTTCCCTAGCTCTTTTTCTACGAAATGACCCCTGCTCTTTGCTCATTTCTTTTAATAAATCTTATTAATTATACTTCTGTGGTGTTATTTGGGTTTTGGGGCTTCAGTCTAAACCCAATACCTTGGCCTACATTGGCTACAGCTAACACAGTAATTGTTTCTAAGACTCAACTTGTAAGTGCCCTACCTTGTAGGGTTGGTTTCTTGATCAATACCCAGTAGGGCTGGAGAGACTGCCCCTTGGTTTCCTAGCTGGAGGGTTAGTCAGAAAAGCTAATGATGGCTCTTTACTCTAGGCAATGAGGATTTACTCCCCAGCATTTTGTGTTTTGCTCTTGCATAACCTGTCACTATCCCTTGACAGAATGTAACTTATCTTAGAATGGCTTGGTTAGACTCTGAAACTGGAAGGGAGAAACCAAAGGAAAGCTAACCTTCTCTCCCTCTCAAGAGCAAGGATCATGACAGGGCAAATATTGCAAGTAAACTGAAAAATGGAAAGTTCTGCACAGATCATGCAATTTAGAATTAAAAAAAAATCAGAATAATGGCATATTCCCAACGTATAGAGTTTGCTTCAGAAACGTAATCAATGGAATTGCAAAATCCATAGAGAAGTTTGGATATGGAGACTTCTGGAAGCTTCCCAAATGACTATCATGTCAGTGGGTAGAGTACGCTATACCCTTCTTTAAAATGGATTTTTGGCCTCCAGATGGTAATAATTAACCCCCCTTTCTGCTGAAAAGCTGGTTGTATTCAACCCACAAACTTTAGTAGTGCAGGGTACAAGTAATGAGTTTCCAGATTTAATACAACAAACAGTTAATTCACAAGAGTTTTCTATTACTGTAGCAAATATGATTACCTATAAAACACAATTTATTTTGACATTTGTAAATAGCTGAGATATGTTGCAGACACGATTCATTTTCTCCTTTACTGGCTAACAGAAACAAATCATGTTTTAAAATAACAGTGTTACCATTATTACATTATCAATCTCAAACTAGTAGTATAAACATCCCCTTTCTGCTTTCTTCCTGTCCTTTGAAGTATAATCTGTTCTGATTTATATCTCTAAAAGTATAGCCATAAGCAAATGTATTACATCACTTGCAAAGGCCATGAAATATTTTCAGGTTTTCTCTCTCTGTGTCATGTGTGTGTCTGTTTGTACACACACACACATATATACACAATCTAACAATCTGCAGTCACACCATCATCTATAATGCCATTTGGATGTATGGCTTAGTTCGTATGAATAAGTTATAATTATTTTTGGAGACATTTGGATGCTTGCCTAGGATATACCATTAAAAAGGGATTTTTTTTCAAACAGTAAAATCTACAGTAGAATTTACAAGATGGATATAAAAATCAGTCTGCTGTGAAATATGGTATGATATTCTAATATTTTAACCATGCTTTTATTATCGCAGGTATGTTACAGCACGCTATTTAAAATAGAGCTGAAAAGACCCTGTAAATTATAAGCATAATTTGATTTTTCTCCCCTCAAAGGTGGAAGCAAAATGGCACAGATATTGATCTTACCATGAATTATCACTACAAGCTGGTTGGAGGCAGCCTGGCAATCAATAACCCAGACAAAAACCTGGATATTGGAACCTACCAGTGTTTGGCCACAAATTCATTTGGAACCATTCTCAGCAGAAAAGCAAACCTGCAGTTTGCATGTGAGTGTTGGAATCTCATGTTTTATTTATCTTCTATTTTCAATTATTTTGTGTTCTGAAACCAATTTATGAGGTAATTAAAATATCAATGAAATTTGCCGTGAAATGGTCATCATTATTTACCTTTTTCACGTTCAATCCCAATGCCTTTTCCTGTAAACAACAATAATGAAGCTGATGTCCATGGTCCTTGCAATGTGTAATAATTATCTACAGATGACAGAAAAGGTCAAGAAAGATGAATACAATTACTTTGTGTTTAATAGACCCACTACTACCTTTTTTGTGTGTGGGGGACATTGTTCATGGTCAAGTTCCTATTTGCCAGTTTGTCTGTTCCATACCCAGCTGTAGGTTGGAAATGAAATAATTGCAAAAGTATAATGATGTCCAGCAGAGTCGCAGAAATGTCACACACCATAATTACCTTACTGACATTTAGTTACATTAACAGACATCTACACCTCCTTGTATTTGCTTTGTAATTGGCATGGCTTTGTTGTACGCACCTTACCTATGCAGCTGCCCCTTAAGTACAGCTGTGTGTGTGTGTGAATCCCTTGAAACCAATAATAAGATCTGTTTTTCCCCACCTTGTTCTTTTTTTTACTGGGTTGCAGAACCTGTAAAGGAAAAAGCCAATTCATTTCCTGCAAACCGAACCCAGTGGGTCAGAGGCCAGGTAATCATAATAATAAAAGCATTGGTAACAAACTACACTTCACTTATGGAACCCAGGCTTTCTCGCTTGTCACTGTGAAAGCCCCATGTTCTTCTGAAGTTCCATTTCCAGAGTAATGAGAAGGAACTTTGGCCTGTCGATCATTGCCTCTGACTTCCACTGCAACACTAAACAGAGGAACCCTCTTCTAAGCTCTTTGATGTCAATGGATTTAGAAGGGTGTAACTGTGTTTAGGATTGCATTGTTAGTATCCCCATGTTTTTGACAGGTGCTTGTGTGAATTTTTTTCTTTGAAGGCTTCTTGGGAAAAGCTGCATGTTTTCCTTCTTTTCTTCCCCCACCCCCGTATAAAGGTCTGGGCTTGCTGCTGCACTAAGAGAGCAATTGTTTTTAATGCTCATTAATAAAAGATATTTCTAAAGCCAGCCTTCTGTAGCTGTTTCAGACATCAGTAGAGGTATTAATTATTAATCCCTTTCCATTCCTATTGCAAATCTGTTGTCATGGAGGTCATGCAAAGGAGACAACAAAGGTTATGGGTGGTTCATAGACACATTTTGTGTAAAGATGAACATTTTAGCCTATTCCTACTATGGTTGATACCTGTTTCCTATTGAATTTCTGAGCATGCTGACTTCTATGTTAGGTCAGGGGAAATCTCCACCCCCTCAGGTTCTTGCTTAGGATATTACAATAAGGTGTTTAATTCTGATCATCTGTAGTTTCAAAGGCCATCTCATTTTTGTGTGTCAATAGGTGGGTTGATTTATAGATACTCTTTACTACAGAACACCAACAATCTCTTAGTGACATTTTTGCTCTGCTTTATTATATGACAAAAGCTCAGGGACTGTAATTGTCACTTTTAGGAGGGGGAAGCTGACATCTCTAGGGCCCATGTTTGTGAACACAGGACTATGACTGAGTTAGAGACTCTCTATTTGAATGTGAGCCCTTTAGGTAAGGCATTTTTTCTCCATTAGGGTTATTTTACCCCCCTTTCCTCTCCATTGTCCTCCTTCTATTAAGATGAAGGCTCCTTCTGCTAGTCCTTGGGTCTACTATGCCCTCAAGTACTCCTGAAGTACCAATATGAGGGAGGTGAAGTTCCTCTTTTCCTCTTCTCTGATTCCCCTTCTCAGAGAAGGGTGTATTTCCAGTTAAAGAAATAATTTCCCAGCCTTTTGGCTCACCTATTTGCTGTGCCCTCAAGCAAGGCTTCTCCCATTTACTGCAGCTTAAGACCTCTGGCACATCATGTCCTGCCTCCTCCTCCATAGCCAAACTTCACCTTCCACCTCTACTAAGACTCCTTTTACCATAGAATGCAGATAGCTAATTTCATCACAGAGTATCCCAGGCCACAGGGAAAGGATTTCCACTCCTCAGCCTTGGGACACTGTATCACAAGTCACAAGGCTGGTGCTTCACCCATTTTCATGTGGATATAAAGAAGAGAGAGAGAGAGGAAGAGAATGGATTTATACCCACCCTTCACTACCCAAAGGAATCTCAGAGTGGCTTACAATCCTTTTCCCTTCCCCTCCCCACAGCAGACACCCTATGAGATAGATGGGGCTGAGAGAATTCTGAGAGAACTGCCCTTGAGAGAGCAGCTCTGAAAGAATTTGTGAATGGCCCAAGGTCACACCAGCAGCTGCAAGTGGAGGAGTGGTGGATCAAACACAGTTCTCCCAGATTAGAGTCCACGGTCCTAACTACTACACCAAAAATTCCTAAGAAACTTTGCTAGTCTTTATGCAACACTTTAGATTTTCTAAAAGAGACTTAGAGTTTTTCCTAGCCTTCATATTTTGTTTCAGTTGAAGGTGGTTCTCCGGTCTTAATGACTTTGCCTACTGTATGGAGAGTTTCTTTAAACTCCCGTCAGGACAGTAGATGACACCCACAACATAGCTTGACTAACAGTCAATGCTTCCGGGGTCCCAAGTGGAGTTTTGCAATACTCTGTCGGTTGGAGCTGTCCAGTACTGAATTTCCCCCTCTCTCATTCTAACAGCCTTGCCAATATTTGCCTCTAAGCACATTATATGATGACCACAGTTCACACAGTCAGAGCTGTTAAATATTACAGCAGGGTTGCGGAAAACTCATAACAGAAAAGTCAGTTTCCATGGTGATGGTAATTATAATATGTAGACCAGTGCAAAGTGGTGGTAATATTTTTTCATTCAGGATCTCATGCAGAGGAGGCCTATACAGTCAACGTATGTGCATTTTGTGTGCATGTCATTGGTTATCATGGTTAGGAAGGAAACTACTGTGACAGAAGGCTGTCCATCCAGTCCCTGAAAGGAAGAACAGCCAACCAGCTGTTTCATTCCTGAGCCTATTGGAGTTCTGCTCCATCATCCAACCACCTTTCAGAGAAGGAAAACGTCTCAGATGTCAGTTTAGATCTGCCTCATCAAGAGAGCAGACAAGTTAAAGGGTAGTTTTGCCTTGTAGTGTGGCAGAGTGGTTTAACCTCTGGGAGAGGACAGAGTACCTGGTTGTGATGCCTGTCTCTAGTGATGAGCAGAGCTTGTACCATTTAGGTTGGCAGTTGGGAAAGGGCATGCTAGTGCAGGTGGAATCCTGTGTGTGTGTGTGTGTGTGTGTGTGTGTGTGTGTAAGGATCCAACCTGGTGGACAGACAGTGAAAGACCTGTTAGTAACCACAACTGCTAAAGGAGTTTCAAATCACACTCTGAAGCTCACATTTAAGTGCCTGGGCCAGGCTTCTCCTGGACTGTCTGGAGATCTGTGCTGCTGAACTGGTATTTTAAAACAACCTGTGTATATATAGATATATAAATATATATCTATATAGATACATAGATACAAATCTTGTTTGTTATATTTCCATATAACTTCCTCACCACAAAAACGTACCTCACAGTGCACATTTTGTCTGCTTATAGCATGCAGTTTTGCTATCCAATGCATGCAAATAGGCAGTTTTCAAGACATAAAAGTGCACATTTGTAAAAGTTCTAACTGTACTGTATTTTATTTTAAAACATTCTACCTGTGTCACTTGTTAACTCATTTTTTTGTTATCTGTTGTTCCACATTGCACTTTTATGTTAAGTTTCAATACTGTAACAGTTAAAAATAGTTGCATTCTTAAATTGTACAGGTTCCCAAATGTGTTTTATGTTTTAAAAAAATGGCGGGGTCAATTTGATCCCATTTATGTTTTTGTGGGGTTTTGATGTTTTCAATTAGGGGTATTTTGACCCTGATTCCAAATTTTATTCTCTTTTTTTTGCTGAAGGAAGTTAGTCTTGAGGCCTGATTTTTTTTCATAGTACCTGCTGCCATGATTGAGAGAACTTCAGGTTCCCATTAATTTTGCTGTAATTTAGGGTCCAAAGTAGTATAGTCATTTTTTTTAACCTTGGAAGGGTTAAGCACAAACAAATAGGTTTACTGTATACAAAATAGAGTAAAAGAAGTAATAATGTGAAGAACCTACATTAGGCCCATGAGAACTAATTCCCTAAGCAACTACACACAACAACAACATGAAGAGGGCACTCGTATATAAGGAAGGAGGGAGGAAACGGGGAACTTTTAGAAAAGGGACGTACTACTTGAAGTCCTGGGCTTGAGGTCTGGAGAGGTCCAAGGTGCAGAGGGAGGAGGAAAAAAGGGAGCCTGCAATGTATTTACAGGGTTGTTCAGATATGCCAGGACATTCCAGCTTTGGAAAGTCTTTTGTTATTGAGAATGAAATGAAGTCTTTATTGTTATCGAGAACCCTGAGCTGGGGGGACATTGCACTTAATCAGTCTGTGATGCCAGCACATCCTTTCCTTCCTATCCCCCAGAATTTCTAATATCATGGCTGAACTTTATGAGACTCTACAAGTTTCAGACCCCCTTGGCATTTAGGCTGTAAAAGGGGGTGCCTATTTAAACAACTAAGTCCAGAATAAGAGGGTGACCCCACTAACCAAGGGGATCTCAGCTGGAGGAGGGGCAGGGTCCTTACACCCTCGGTTAATTTATAGGAGCCTGTCATAACTACTTTAAAAATTGGAACCGGGGGAAAAAGCATGCCTCGGGATGACATTTACTACAACGATTTATTTTTATAATATGCTGTAAATTTCAATCAAGCCTCAGGTGTGTTCTGACATTACCTTTGTATTATGGCTTCTTCATACTCCAGTAAAGGAATATTGGACCCCCTATCCACAAGGAAGGAGCCTATAATGCATTTTCTTGCCATGCCAGCACTACCAGTTTGGTGTAGTGGTTAAGTGTGCGGACTCTAATCTGGGAGAACTGGGTTTGATTCCCCACTCCTCCACTTGCACCTGTTGATGTAACCTTGGGTCAGTCACAAGCTCTGGCACAGCTGTCCTTGAAAAAGAGCAGTTTGTGTCAGAGTTCTCTCAGCCCCACCTACCTCAAAGGGTGTCTGTTGTGGGGAGGGGAAGGGAAAAGAGTTTGTAAGCTGCTCTGAGACTCCAAGTGAAGGGCGGAGTATAAATCCAATCTCTCTCTCTCTCTCTCTCTCTCTCTCTCTCTCTCTCTCTGTGTGTGTGTGTGTCTATCCTGATTTGGAAGGGTGGTGCTGGCAATGGGATAGAATTGTAGACCCCTGTCAGGTGAACCAGGACTTCTGCCATTACCCAAGTTGTTTGGGAAGTGCTAAGTTGCAGTGACTGTCACACAGAGAAAGTAATCATAAATGGCTGTTTGTCAGGGGCTAAAGAAGTGAACTTTTTTGAAAGCTTTCCTTAGTGTTTTTTGTCTCAGAACAGATGCTTAGCCAAGAAGCCCTTAGGACAGTGGATATGATCACCTTTCTTCTCTGGATAGTCCTTTAGAAACCTCTTTGCTGGAGAGAGAAATACTTCTGTGGATCATTACTTTTTTTTACTCACAGGCTTCTAGTAAATTTCTCTCTTTGTTATCTTTAATCATGCATCATCTTTGAATAGCATCCCTTACATGATTATTCCCTTTTTCTTTGGCTCTCATAACTATTTAAGTTGTAACTAGGTACTACAATAGTGTTGTTAGTGCAATAGACTGGGAAGCAATCATTGAAAACAGCTCATGTATTCTCTGTGGTAAGAAGGAAGACTACAGTGGTACCAAGTTCTACTTATTTTACACAATCTGGATCACCAGCCCTCGGCCAGTATGGCTGTTGGGCTGGTGGAACAAATTTGCTGCTTGGATGAATGAGGCAGGCAGTAGTTTCGGGCGCCTATGCGCCCATATGGGCATCTCAGATAGGAGGGGCTGGAGGATATATAAGTCTGATCCCTCCTTGCTCAGGCAGCAGTCTCGCTGAGGTGTCAGCCCACCCTCCCACCCTGTTCTTAGTACAGGCGTTGGCTGGTCACCCAGTTTATGGGGGCCGGGTAGGAATTTTTTGCCCCTTCCTGATTGGCAAGTGGAGGGGGTGTTTCTGCCTACCCTGTACTGCAGCAGTAGTGAAGGTGTTTACAAGGGTGGGCTGGTTAGTAGGTTGGTCAATTGGGTTGGTAGGGTTCTAGGCAGTATATAGGTTGTGGTACGGTGGGCACCAGCTGACACCCATTTATTTGGGTTGAAGGGGTCTTGTCAGTACAGCCTTTGTGCCTTGCGGCACGGGGCGTGGAAAACAAGACTGCCTTTGAGACCACCCCGTTTGGGTCCTCCCTTTGAGCCTAGCTCTCGGGGGTTGGGCTATGGGGTTGTCCTGCAATGGCTAACCAGCTGGGCGGGAGCCACTGCTGATGGCTCCGGCCTGAGGTAGGGTGGCTCACCCTATGTTGAAGTTAAGGAAAGGGTCTTTGACCCCTGGCCTTAACCATACCGCTGAACTGTTTTGCCCTTGCTGTTGGTTCCAGTTAAGTTTGTCAGTTAATAAAGTGGCCCAATATTTAAATCCAGCACCTGTGTCTGCCTCTTTATTTCATCTTGGGTGGCATACAAACATATTGGGAGTTGGAGGTATCCTAGACAGATAACTAAAATCACTTTCAGGACATTTAGCTGCATTTTGTCCTGTGGGTTAGGGAAATCTAAGGCAATCATCCCTGTTGTTTGCAATATTATTCCCTCATGTGCTGTAGACTTTAAACTGATGGATTATAGACAATGTGGGATTAGTTTTGATATAAATTTCATGGGAAGGTTAATAATGTCTTTCAAAACAGACAACAAATATGCACTGAAGATCATTTGAAGAAGCTCCTGAATGATTACATAATGCAACTAGGATCACAATTATGATCCCCTGTAGTGCAGTAACATTGAAGTGCCATGTAAGAAACACTGATCTCTTCCTCTGGGTTACAAGGCAACATCTGTGACACAACTGAAGACACCTTGTTGAGAATCATGAATGTTTGTAAGCTAAAATCTACTTCAGAAGCCCTCTTTTTGTGTGTGTCTCCACTTAAAAAACAACAACACAAGGTGGGTGGGTACCCGGCACAGGGCACTTCTCTTACGGTGCCAAATCTATTGATTTAAAGACACCAGACAGATAATGTTTTACATTCCCACACCTTTTGTAATGACTATGGATTTAATCCACTGATCCCAGGAAGAAGGCACTGATAGTTTATCACAGACGTTCCCAGTTTACCCCCTCCCAGAGTGTTCTAGTCACCCCAGGAAGATTTATTTCTGGGGTTGTGTGACCCATGTGGACTAATAGCCATGCAAGTCTGGAGGATGCATTGTAGAGGGGGAAGGGTACAAAAAAGGTTCTTGGCCTTAAATGCCCTTCCTTGATGCTCCCTCTGACTGGCTGAACTGCACAAGCTTCACTGACTCCTCTCCCTACAATAGTCTCATACTTTACTCTGCAAAGTTAAGGTAACAGTTTAAGCATCTCACACTGTAGGATGATGGGAATTCTACTTGGATAAAAATAAACTTGGATTTCTTCTTAGAGCACTGATGACTCAAAGTACAAAACCCAGAACAAATATCAAAAATGGATAAGTTGCATACACTAATCTATACATTGCTTGCATCTGGCAAAAATAAAAATCATGTTCATCCAAATAATAGAACATTGTAGGAGGAAAGATACATTGTAAGACCATGGACAATTCTGTATCCCTAAATCTCAGTCTGAGAGACAGATTTATAGGTAGTAGAATGTGTAATTCATAGCTAATCTTAAAATGAGTCTTATTGAACTATTGTGCATACATAAAGCACAATGACTATTTTCAAGAGCCAAGGTGTTAAATTAGGCATGCTTGAAGCTTTTACTCACACGTGTGTATTGTGTGCTGTTGGCGTTTCCCCTTGAATATGACTGTGACATTGTCCATTGCCTGCCTGTGTCTAGAAGCCTACTGGTTTAATGTAATCTCCTTGGTTATGTAGGATAATAGATTTCAAAAAAATATCACAGAGCAAGTAAAAAGAGAACAGTTTAGGTTCTGTAATCTCACTGCCAGAAATAGTAGCCACGCGTGGCTGACGTCAGCTCATGCCCAAAAGAAAAGTGCCTGGAACTATTTCAAACTTTTAAAGTGAAAGGGTGCTTCCTCCCCTGAGACTGAGATGCAGTTGAGAGGCTCCATCTTCATGCCTGTTAATAAGTTCTGCATAATGAAGGCCTGTTATGAATTACAGCTACATAACTCACACTTAACTGCTTTAAAGTATTCAAAATTCATTAGAGTACTAGGAAATGTATCCATTATTCTGATTTAAGTAGAAGCACAAAATATAAACAATATGTTGTCAAAGGCTTTCACGGCCGGAGTTCATTAGTTGTTGTAGATTCTCTGGGCTATATGGCCATGGTCTTGGAAATGTAGTTCCTGATATTTCGCCAGCAGCTAGCCTGTGACTGGCATCCTCAGAGGTGTAACACAGAAAGATGGAGTACTCTCTGTGTCAATGTGAGAAGAAAAATGGTAGGCAGGTAATTTATATCTACTCAAGAAGGTGGGGTAGGGCTGAGTCACTATCCTGTAGGAGTTTCCCAGGCTGTGACATGCTAATGGAGGAGCTTTCCTGAGGAGGTTCTTTTCCATATGAATTGGCTATTGAAATTCTAATCTTATCTGGAGTGCTGTTCTGAGATGTAGAGCATTTTGTATTTTTCAGGACTGGAATCCATGCCCTATTTATTTTTAAACTCCCTTCCTGTTGAAATTGTGTTTATGTTTATGGATTTCAATGGCTTCCCTGTGTAATCTGACATGGCAATTGGATGTGTTGTCCAGCAGTATATGTTTTCTAGTGTTTTTGCCATATATCAAAGGAATCACTGATCAGATGGGAAAACTTATGAAAAAACACAACCTACAGACAGTATTCAGACCCACCAGAAAAATACAACAGATGCTACGATCAGCAAAAGACAGAAGAGACCCCCTCACTTCTGCGGGAATATACCGTATACCCTGCAGTTGTGGACAGATTTATATCGGGACCATACAACATAGCATCCAGACAAGAATAAAAGAACATGAAAGACACTGCAGACTTGGCCAGCCTGAAAAATCAGCAGTGACTGAACATAGCCTAACTCAAACAGGACACAGTATCTTATTCCAAGACACTGAAATGCTTCTTTCTGTGTTATACCTCTGAGGATGCCAGTCACAGCTGCTGGCAAAACGTCAGGTACTACAATTCCAATACCAGGGCCATACAGCCCGGAAAATCTACAACAACTAATAAAATATGAACAAACGGTTTAAGGGGAATAACCCATTCTGGACCAGATAACAACAACTATACAGGGTTTCTTTTTTTGGGGGGAATGGAATCGTTTATGAGCAATTTACATGTTTAGACATGTTCACATGTGGCGATTACCAAATTAATGACAGTTGAGGTCCTTGCAACTGTTAACCCAACAAGATGAACACATGCTATGTGCCAAGTATAGACTCAGTGGATTTCTACTGGCTATACAGTTTCAGGTAGTCTTGGAAGAGACAGTTTATCTAGACCCATTTCAATCTGGACTCAGGCTGGTTTTTGAGGCCCTGACTGATCTTTGCCAGGAGAGTTACAGGGAGAGTAGATCCCTGTTAATCCTCCTGGACTTTTCAGTAGTTTTTGATATCATTGAACATGGTACCCTTCTGGAGAGGCTGGGCTAGGCTGGGAGTAGGGAGCCTTGTGCTTCAGTGGTTCCACTCTTATTTGACTGAGTCCAGAAAATAGTACTGGACGACTGCTGCTAGGTCCCATGACATTTATGTTTACCCTTGAAGTTGACCTGGTGCCTACTTTACTTTCTTTTAGGAGCCAAGCTAAAACCCATCTTTTACCCAGACTTTCAATTAGGAGTTTTATCTTATCAGCAGTTTAATGGCTTGTTCTGTGTTATGGACTATTTACATGCTGCCTAAGTCTATTGGCTTCTTCTTTTTTAATACTTGTGTTTTATATTCTGATTTTTAATCATAAGCCACCTCAAGCAGGACTCTGGCATAGAAATTGTCCTGAGCTCTGTAAGCTGGCCTGGTTAGGTCTTCTCAGGAGCAGCGGCCTCAGGTCTAGGTAATGAGGCTTGAGAGTGTCAACAGGAACTGGCAGCCAGGAACTTGAGACAAGGAACTGGTACACAGGCTTGTGCCTAGTGGAACAGTTGATTCAACAAGGCAGCCTTCCCAAGCCTCATCCCAAATAGGCTGGAAAGTAAACAGGCTCAGCCACCCTGCTTACAGGTTCTGAGTTCCTGCAGCTGCCTTGTGCTTTGGCCAGGGTCCTGTGAAGAATTATTGTTCTCACTGCCTGGCTCTGGGATGGGGTTGCATGCAGCCAAATGCTTCACTTCCTTTGGGCCACCTTGGACTTCTGCTACTGACATTCCTGCAGACTGAGAGCATTCCTGGGGGGGGGCAGGTTTGCATCCTGCCTAGCAGAGGCCTGGTGGTTATTTCAGAGGCTGGTGGTGTGGTCTTCCTTGCAGGCTCTGACAGGGGGGCCCTGGCCTCTGCTGGAACCTTATTAGCAGGCATCACTGCAGTGTTGGGCCCTTCCTGGTCCCTCTGGTCCTCCTTGGTCTCTTCTCCTGAGGACTCAGAGTTGGATTTACTGGGCTGGGCAGAGGAGATCATCACAGAAATACATTATAGGACTTCACCTAGAAGTGATTCATCAAACATTTGGGATGTCACACATGTTTGGTGGGTGTCGTTCAGATTGTGGGTCACAAGTTGTGCGCAATTGGTACCCTTAGTAAGCTTGCTTGCCTTGACTGCTGTGATGAACCCCTGTATCTCCCTAACTGTCTGGTAGGTTTTCCCCACCAAATCTTCAGTTCCCCTCAGTGACTGACTTGCCCTACAATAGCGTACATATATTCTTTGTCATAAAAGACTTGACTGTGCCACCCTATGTTTATATATTTAGTTTAAGCTTTTCTTTAGCTCAGGAACTCCACTGCAAATACAGGAGCTGTCCAGTTTTTTTTAACCCTTGAGAATTGGCACTTGAGGCAAATTAACTTTCAAAAACAGAATAAAGATTTTATTAAACAGACAAGGAATATATGTATGAAAGGACTAGTCAAGGTTTTGAGATTGCTAAGGTAAAAAACTTTCTAATATATACATAATGGAATTCTTGGAACTTTCAAGAGAGTGTATTTAGTAGTTTTATTTCAAGGCTTCCTTTTTTTTAGAAGTAGTGTAATTCAGCACTAACACAATTCTTATTGATGTTTCTAGATTTCTTCTTTCAGATATCTAGGTTTTTCTTTAGAAATTACAGCTTTTCGCAAACTCCTGAGGTGTCTAAGATACTCCCCTTTATTACAGACCAGGGTTCTCTTCCCAACCCCTTTCACTGGCAGGAAGTTATTCTCCTTGTCCCTAAGAAGCAATAACTCCTTTTACTATTTGGCTTGTATGGGACTACCCAGACCTTCTGCCAAATCCTTCTCCAGTATCCTTTGCCTTTATAAGGTTGTTCTGTAGCTTTTCTGAGAGTCTAAAGTTCTCCCTCAGAGGAATTTTAATATATCTAAGACAGTGGGGATTCTCTTCTTCTCTTTGTAGAAGTACTTTTCTGACTATTGCCTGTCAGAAAACACTGGTCCCAGTCACACGGAGGGTTTTGGCCCAGGAAAGGGACGGACCGGGGCTGCAGCAAATGGGCGCAATCTCACCGCAACATCTGGGAAGCGGCGCGCACCCGTCCCCAATCCATCTCTAACCCCGGAAACCCAGCAGCAAAAAAGAACCACCGACAGAGGTGGTCTTACCTGAATGGCCGCGGCAAGTGCGGCCATGGGATTGCCGACGCGTCCTTCTGCTGGCGCATCCCCGGCTCCTGGCCGAACTGCACATGCGGATGCATGTGCAGCTGGCTGCCTCAGTCTCCCAACCGTGGCTTCCTCCCCAGCATCTGTGATCCCGCGTGTGATCCCGCCGCGGCGTGTCTATTTTAGTACGGCTTCCAAAAGCTGCACTTTGGCTGCATATTCCCCCCCCCCCGTGTGGCAGGGGCCACTGACTCCCAAATGTCTCTTCATAAGCCAAACCCTCTGGCTATTGATCCAGATGTTAGTTTTCACACATAGACCAAACTGTGAAATACCAACTTGCAAAAGATCTTGTTTTCCTCCAGATCAGCTGTTTTATTTCCTCTCTCAACTGATGTTGGCCAATCAGAGAGCAAGTAGAGCAGCCAATCACATAGGCTGTTGTCTCCAGGGAAGATTAACTCATGACCTCCCTGACTCTCTGTCCCAAGCAGCTTTAAAAAACATCTGATTTTCTTTGCAATCCACCACAACTGTATTCTGTGATAACTTACTGTTCTGGCTTTCTGTCACAACCATACAATCATCAGTAAGGTAAATTCTTCCATCTGTATTCTTCAGTATTTATGTCTGGATGCTGAATGTTATTATCTGTAGCTTTGGGGTTGACTGTCACATTGCTCTATCATTTGTCATTTAATCCTCCAGAAACTGCTCTGGGTATCTTGAAGTGGTGTTGGAAGCTGTGTCTAAGGGGGAACAAGCTGTCCCAGACAAGATGAAAATGATAGCATTGATCTGTCAACTAGGGTAGCCAACGGGCCTGGAGAAAAATGTCCTTTTCCATTAATGAAGGCTTAATGTGTACAAATGGTCAGTTGAAGTTTTTAATTGTATGGAGTTAAATAAAATCACCTGGTAAATAACATCCAATTAAGGCCCTATTAAAGAGAAAGGACATTTGTTTTTTCTCCAGGCAGATAGCAGCCCTATCCCAGATGGAGTGCGTTTATCTTTGGCAGATTATATGAAGAGCTTGAGGAGTGCTCTTGAACCAAGTCTTGCTATTAGAAAAGCAAACTGGCATTGATGCTAAACATACTTTCGACTATATGTTGTTGTAAAGCTCCTGCCTACCTGAACTTTTCTGGATTAACCATGCTGATCCTTGCTACTGTGACCATGATATTGGACTACTGTTACATGTTGAGTGTGGGGCTGCCCTTCAAGACTATTCAGATGCTTCAGTTAGCATAAAATGTGGCAGTTTATTTAATAACTGGGGAAAAGACTTCTGTGAACATATAACACCTACTCTGAAACGGCTACAATGGCTGCAGATTTACTTCTGGTCTCAATTCAGGCTGAGTTCAGACTGGCAGTTTGAAGCGGGAGGAAGTCATGGCAAAAAAGACTCAGAACAAACTGTTCTGGGTTTTCCCATTCACACTGCAGTGACTGATGTGGGAGCATACCGGGAGGAGGCGCAAGGGAGCGTTCACACTGTTGCCCCGGAGGCACAGCTGTAAGGCATTCACACTTTGTTGGTGCGGGATAGACACAGGATAATTGTGCTTTCCAGAGTTTGATACCTATTTCACCTGGCATCTTTTAAACTTGGGAGGAAAGCGTTATGAGACGGGTTGAGTACAGCTGGGGAACGCCGGACAGATGTGCCTGTGTGAATGGCCCTAATTCAGTTGTGGAACACTTCTGAAACATGCCTATATCGGGGCAAACTGCCTGTCTGAACTCAGCCTTAAGGTGTTGATTCTTAATTTTAAAGCCTCTCATGACCCTGGATTCTACATGGTCCTTCCTTTTAAATTGTTGTGCATATCTCTTCTCTTCAGACTAGCTTTTTCTTTTTTGTCGTGGGACCAGTTCTTTGGAAGGGCCTTCTAGAAAAAGTTTGGAGTCACCTTCACTGTCCGTTTGTTTTTCTGATAGACTTTCAGAGGGCTTTGTTTTATTGAGATTGCTTCTGGGGCCTGTGGTAATGGAACCTTGGAAATATTATCAAGGTTTCTGAAGAACTGATCTCAGTCTCTTATGAAGAACTCAAATGTTATTTCCAAAATGCACAATTTGGGCCTGGATGCCATAACTGACAACATTCAAGCAGCCATTTTACAGCAACCAGCTCCTGATTCTTCTTTCCAGACATCCCCAGGAGGCACGTGGCCTCTGTTCCAAACATTTAACCTTTTATTAACTGTGGTCCCTGCCACACGGGAGGGGGGAAAGGGACGGGCTGAAGCGCGGCTTTTGAAAGCCGCACCAAAAGAAACACACCGCGGCGGGATCACATTGATCCCCTGAGCCACAGCGCATTCCCTCCCCGGCATGATCAGATGTCGGGGGAAGGGACGGAGGGGAATGGGAGACTGCCGAACTGCACATGTCTGAGCATGCGCAGTTCAGGCAGGAGCCGGGGATGTGCCGGCAGAAAGACGGGCCGGCGATCCCACGACCGGCCTTGATGCGGGCAGCCTGAAAGAACCACCTAGGTAGGTGGTTCATTTTTGATGTGTCTCTTCGGGGGAAGGGCTGGATCGGGGACGGGTGCGAAACGCTGGCCAGATGTTGCTGTGGGATCGTGCCCATTTGCTCCGGCCCCGATCCAGCCCACACCCGGCCCAAAACCCCTCGTGAGAACAGGGCCTGTATTAGCCTTTTGTATAGGGATCAATATGGAGGATCAAACTGAGGTTGTTCAAGGAAACTATTTCATTTCTGATCAGCTGTGTTTCAATAATGCTGACCGCCTATGTTGTTTTCATTTATTACATATTTTTGCCACGTTAGCATTTTGTTAGCCCTGGAGAAAGGCAGGGTATATTTTTTTAAATAAACAAGTAAAAATCACATTATCATCACAGTTATCATATAATAAACATGCCCCCCAGTACGTAGCCCCATGTACACTTTGATGGATAGCTATTAAACCCTTGGTTAAATCAAACTGTGGTGCAGAATCTATGTATACTTTCCAGATAATAGGCAGTAGAGGGAAATGATGTTGTGAGGGATCAGCAAGGCTGGGAAGGAGAATAAGCGTGAAACAAAAATACCACTCATAACTATTCATGGAGGGTAAAAAGACCAAATATTATTTAAAATAACCAATTTGTCAGGGATGTGAAATGAGTTTCCTTCTAATACATGCAAATCACTTTGTCTCAGGCTCCATCACTAATCAGAGGAAGGGATGATGGTTCCTATTTAACTCAGTTCACTTCCATTGCCACATGAAAGTCACTTGTCTGTCACCAACTGTGATTTTAGCTTGTTAATTTCAAGAGATATTGACAAGCGGCTTTAATTCACATACAAGATTAATGGGCTTCACAGGAAAGCAATACCCCAGAGACAGACAGCCCTTTCACATTTGTAAATTGTCCACATTGTAAAAAGCTTTCCCTCCTGTAGTAAACAGGGCTGGAGTCGTTAATAAAGGAACTTTTGTTTGGCATCTCAGGGTGAGATTTCAGTGGGCTGGCTTGCAGAGTAAGCACAAACATTCCTCACTGAGAAGAACTCTATTGAAGCCTGTTGCTAATTGCTCCTCAGGAAAGCCAACCAAGTCCCCTAATAATTTTCACTCCCTTTGTCCAGAAATAAGGTGTAATGCTAGCAGGCATGCTTGGGGAAGCTTGGATCCATACGCAAGGATCAGAAGAGCTGCGGGGACCTGCGTGCCCTGGCATATGGCTTTGTAGTTTGTCTGTTGCAGGTGTGTGATGAGATCCATATTGTATATATAGTGGCACACACAAAATGAAACTTCTTCTGTATAACTTTGTGTTTTACCACTGGGGGGGGGAAGATCTTTACCAATGCATGCTGATAGAGCACTGAGAACATGCAGTTCGTTCACTTGTCACTGAAACACCAGCTGATCGCCTCTCCATTCACCAGAAGGCAGGTTCTTTTAAAGAAATTGGCAGAGAGCTGGACTAGGAAGCACTTCCTACCTCTTCCCTAGACCAGGTCTTTTTGTTACTCCGGTTACAAAGAGTCACAGGTTCAAGTGTCAGACAGCTGCTTAGCTTTAGGCCAAAGTTTACCTTTGTGCAGCCCACGATGACAACAGAAGGGAAAAGATAAAAGAAAGAAGTTGTCAAAAGCCATGCATCCTCCTTAGCTGAGTTTTCATCTTGCTCATGGCTTCAAAGCGCCAAGGGTTACCAGAGCCCACTTCATAGCTGCCTCTCTGTTGCAAATGCATTTTCCCTTCAAGCACAATGTCACTTACAACAAACTACTGACCTTCACTCTGATGGTGAAGTCCAGCTGACTTTCCTTACTCAAGGACGTTTTTACCTGTGGTGGGTTATACTTCCCACAGAACAAGACCAGATGGAGGACTACACTCTTTATTGTTCAGATCACTCCTTGTCATTTGTTCACTTCATACTTTGATTGTTACCATTTCAGACTATTTGCACAGCATACCTAGTTCGTGTCCAAACTACCAAATTAATACAAACGTAATTAATTTTACCAGTTTCATCTATACACTATTGTTCTTGATTAGCTGGACAGGAGACTGAGGCTGCAGTCACACACACTAAATTATCCACTTTCAGTACACTTTCCAACTGGATTTTGCCAGTTTACACAGTAAAATCGAGTTGGAAAGTACCCTGAAAGTGGATTGAAAGTGGATTATTTAGTATGTGCGACCACAGCCTGAGACTATGGATTCCTTAGGTTGATGTAAGTTTGTTTCTTCATCAGGCTTTGGTGGGCATCCAGTTTACTGTATTCTTTCTCCAATTCTCTGGCCCTCCCTCCCTCCAGCCTTTCTTTCTTTCGTTCTTCCTTCCTGAAGTTTACAAAAAGGGTATAGTTGGTAGTCAGATTTTCTCCTAACATACATCAGTCTAAATTCTCGGGGAAGGGGGGACATGTTTTCTTCTGTTTTATCCCTCACCAGCAGTCCCTACATGCTGTATCACTTCATATGCATTGGTTACATGGTTAAAAGAAATCTTGGCATACTTTTAACATAGAAAACATAGTTCATCAAATTCTTAGAACATTTTGATATAACTGAAGGCGTGTTGTTTTCTAAGACCACCACCACCCCATGTAGTTTCTGTGGCTCACAGCAAATGCTTTTGAGATTTTCTATGCTGGTTTGGTCTTTGTCGAACATCCTTTCTCATGATGTCAATTTCTCTGTCTTTCCAGTTTGCTTTTATACATCTCCTAGCCTTCTCTCTTGGAGCTGGAGAAAGATGAAAAGCAGGAGGCTGCAGAAAGTAGCATTTTGTGCAGTTGGGCTTAGCACCTCATTTTCTTGGCTTCCCAGCTGGGCATCATACCACCATAGCCTAAATTTAAAGCAGCCAGGCTAGGCTGTGGATTATAATGGAGTAATTAGTTGCTCCATGCTTAGCACATGGGTGCTGGGGTACGGATTTAAATCTTTGCAGCTGGTCTTTGGCTCACCAGGGTCTCCATTTAATGGCCTCCTGTCTAGGTTGTGAGTCACTGGGACATGATTATTCAGGCCTAGAGCTATTCCTTTGTACCATGCAGCCTTTATAGTGGTTGTCTTTGTTGCTGTTGTTTTTTGGTACTCCGGAGGCGTCAGCTCTCTTGAGGCATCACAAGATCATTGGAGAACAGGAAGTTCATCTGCTTAGGCGATTGGAATAGTTTGGGATAATTAGCTGTCACCTACTTAGTGTCTATAGATGGGTGGGATACAAATACAATAAATAAATAAATAAATAAATAAATGTCATTGAAAAAATTCTTAGTCCACAGAAGAAAGCTGAGCTGACCCAGTTCTGGTTATTTACTCCCCCCCCCCCTTTTTGTGAGCAAGTAGAAGTTCCATTATGGTGTAGTGGCTGAAATGTTGCATGTTCAGATCTCTAGTCTGCTACGAAGTCTGCTGGGTGATCCTAGACTAGTCATTCTCTCTCTCTCTTCCCTCAAACAGCTGTTGTGATAAAATGGGGAAGGGAGAACCCCACACTCCTGAGCTCCTTAGTGAAAGGATAAGATTAATATGTACTAGATAGATAGAAGGATATTTACTGGTAAATTATCCAATCCACTTTGTCATACAGTCTATGAGGTTCTGTGGCTCACAGGAGATGTATAAATTCTGGCGCTGGACAAGAGAACATGCCAGCACCAGGACTGGAACCCATTACAGGCTGCTGCTTTTGCTGTTGCTGGCTGGCATTTTCTTCAAAGCATAACTTGTACACTGCTAAGGCTATTGCATCACTCTGTCAATAATGGAGGAAGATGGGGAGGGGAAAGAATATCTTCCATTACATTTCTGGCATAAATAATGGTTAAAGTGTTGGACCAGAACCTGGGGTGACTGGGTTCGAATTCTGGCTCTACCATGGAAACCTGCCAGGTGACTTTGGTCCTATCACCATCTCTCAGTCTATCCTACCTTCAGTGGAGGGGGATAAATCAATGTGAAAAGCTACTTCGGGTGCCCAATCATGGAGAAAACCATGATATAAATAAATAAAACAAGGGATGGTCCATGGTATTAGGGGGGGATCCCATAACCCCCCCATTGCTGAGCTGGTGAGGCTCCAGGCCCCACAACCAACACTGAACCCAGCAGCCAGTGTCTACCCCTCTCAGGCCTGCAGCAGTTGCTGATGTCTGCCACCATGGCGCTTGGACCCAGAGCAGCTGCCGATGTTTGTCACTGCGGTGCTGTGCTTAGGCATGGAGCAGCTGCTGGCATCCTCATCTCTTGATCCCAGGCCCACAGCAGCTGCTGGCGTACACCATGGCAGCAACCGGGCCCACAGTGGCTGCTGGCATCCTCTGCGGCAGCTAGGCTCACTGTGGCTGCCAGCATCCTCCACTGCTGACCCTGCAGTGACTGCTGGTGTCCACTACCACTACCAGGCCTAGATCAGCAGCCAGCGTTGTCCTCTGCTGCAGCAGCTGGCTAGAGTGGTTTCCTAAAGTGTTTTGTCTGCGGAATTGTATTTGAGGGGAATTTAAGTTCTAAATTTTTTTTATTTAAGATTTTTCTGCAAATTTAGGGAGTTCCCCAAGTTTGCTGGAAAATCTCTTTAGCCACCATGTGGTTCCACTCCATGGATTTAGGTACCCACAGATGGGGGCCATGGGTGGCTATTAGAATATAAGATAAGCATAGACATGTTCCAAACATAAGTGGAAATAGTCAGAACCACATGCTTCGCCTGCTTTGCTAAACATTCTGCTGCAACATTTGGCAGTTCATAGGATCTGACTATAGTTAGACTGACATTGTAAAACAGCAGAATTAATGTGAAGGGGGGGGGAGAAAGGAGTTTCTGAAATGTTCAGCAAATGTAAAAGCCCCCTTTTCCTCTGATTACTTCATCTTGTTGTTTTCCTTTGAGTGCACACAAATTGCATGAGCATCAGAAAGCAATACAGCATTGTTCAGAATGTCACAACCTTTTTTAAACTTGTAGCATACGTTGGGAAGCAGAAAATGAGAAAATCAACGCAGTTAAATCAGATCAGATATTCTGAACTTCACAATCTTCTCACCTGAATGCTAGCATACTAGGCTATGGACACATTCTGGAAAGACAATGTTGTTATATCTAGATTTAAAAGCTATCTTGGAGTAAATGCTCCTGTGGATGATGATGAACACAGGATAACGGCCTGCAAATTGGGAACTGGAGAAAAGGGAAAATAAGACACATTCTTTTATATTTATTTATCCTTATATGATACATTTGTATACCATCCTTCCTCCAAGAAGCTCAGACTGGTGTTTTAACTTCAGAATAATTATGTTTGGATGTTAACACCCAGTTTCAAATCATGCACACAGATATGAAACTTACTGAATTGTCTTGAGGTACACCTCTTTAGCTAAGCCTCCTTCACAAGATTTCTGTGAGACTACAATGTATGGGTGAGAAAAAAAATGGAAAAATAAAGGCTTGGATCTCACAAAGTCCCAAAGGAAAGCACTGATGTTATGGGATCTCTTCCCACCTGACATTTTTGATTTTGGGAAAGTTTATTCCCAGGGCTGAGGGACGTGCTCCACTTACAGAAGAGAAAGAAAGAGTGATTTTGACCCCTTCTCTCTCCCCATGGTCGCTCCCGGACAGGTGCAGTTGTTACTATGTTCAAATCCGCTGATCTGAGGAATTAACTTTCCTGGGATTGGAAATGGGTTGGGGGGGGGGAATCCCACAGTCCTTCCATTCACAGATCACAGGATCCAACCTGCTACATAAATTTGGGTAAATTACTCCTGGCTGCCACCAAATTCACATCTAATTTGTGTTTGTTTTGGAGTTTATGGGAAAGCCTGCCATAACTGTGCTGGTAAATCTGTGTCTGGACACTACCACTTTAGACTTCATGTGAGCACCTCTCATGTGATTGAATGTCGCCGCATAAAAATAAATTCCTTTCCCACAGAAAATCAGCATGACAGAGAGACCTCTAATTTAGGAACTCTTGTTGTGGTTGCTGCCTATACTATGTTTCTTGTACCTCTAATATTTTGATTGATCTTCAGGTCACTTCAGGAAACTCAAAGATGTGTTACAATCCGATCAGAAGATTACACCTCAGAGTAGTTTTGTTTGATGTTGTATTGACATTTAATTTGTACCAAGGCTCAAGAGACAAAGATTCCTAATAAATATTTAATTTCTATTAAACATAGAACAGACAAAATAATTGCATAACACAAAAATACGGTGTCATAGATAAAGATTTTATGAGTGCAGTAATTCAAAGAATGCAACTATTTATCTGATTAGGAGCATGTCTTCCAGAATGTTACCACCAGCTGGTTATTGCAGTCCCAAGGAGTCAGGAATAAGACAAAGCTCTTGATATAACTGTTCTCTTTTGTCCTCTTTCGGCCTTATAGCCTTTTTATACATTATATTCCCTATGGGCAAAAATAATTTTAACTCCTAGACAAAGGGAAATGCATCTCACCTGGGAGAAAGCTGGCAAGGAAGTTTGGGAAGTAGGCGAAGATTCCCATTTGGGCCAAGGAAAGGGGATAGATCTTCTAGAGAGAGGAGAAAATTCCCTACTGTTGCCCTGCAAGGCACATGTAACACCATATTGGATTTATAATTTCATGAGCCCACTCACAGGGAGGGCGGCCTAGAAATCAAAATATAAATAAATAAGCAAGAGAAACCTGGACCGAGCAAATAGGGACTGTATTGTATGGTGACCCAAAGTGATGCCAGTAGAAGAAAGTAGAAGATACCCAGTAGAAGAAAGCCTTCCTGAGATAATGTGCCATGGTTCCTGAGATTACCTACCCTCTTACCTGCTGTAAGATGGACCAGCTCCCTAGCCACTTGAAGTGCTGAAAGCCAGGCAGATGCCATGTCAAGGCAGGAGAACAAAGACTCAAACTCCATGTGGAGTTTCTTCCTGCACACATAGGCAACGCTCCCCCTCCCCCACCTAGTCTCACCTAACTGAAGCTGCAGTCAGAAGACAATGGAAGACTATCAATTACAATGACTCTGGCCGCATGAGTCATAATCCCATCAGGTTCCACTTCCTTGCCCAGAGTTACTAGAGTTCAATATTGTCCACTCCCCTAGACCCTTCCCCTCTGAACCCAGTACCAATCAGCATGTTTTTGGGGATGGACTAGCAGGAGGTGTAACAGGGGATGTGGCCAGCCTAACCCACGAAATCATGCCCCCATATAAAAGAAGGCACCCAAACATATGATCTCTCTAGCTCTCTCTTTCCTATCCTATACGACTCTGAGTTTGCACAGCCAGAGTTTCTACGTATCACTGCAGGCCAGGATACGATCCTATTCCCCCATAGTCTTCCTATTTTTCTGAAGGATTGCTTCTTCACGCCCCGGAACAGGTAAAGTATTGCTCCTCAACGATCTCCTGCTCATGCAAAAGTCTCTAGTCTCTATGTAATTTTCCTAGAAGCTGTGTAATTGTGTGTATGTTTGTGTATTGTTTGAATGTGAAGTTTCTTCAGTAAAAGACATCATTTTATACTGACTCCATCCTCCGTGTCTATTACTGGTATCTCCTGGAAGAAGCTGGACCTCTGTATATACAAGTGTTGTTCCCTTAGTGCCTATTGCTACTTTATAAGATCATAATTCCCTATTATAATTAATAACACAGAGCAATCAGGCTAACACTACCCAGTAAAATAGGGAGATAGCTCTGAAGAATGCAGAGATCTCTGGTCTGGTGTGGTTAGAAACTACCTTTAGAAACCTCAAGAGTCAGTTAAAAACTCAAGACAGGTACTGGTGTTTCAAGATAATTGGTTTGGGTACTGGAAAG
>NW_015162003.1:490243-523879 GCF_001447785.1 Gekko japonicus | reverse complement strand
AAAGAGTGCACCAGTCTTCTGGAAACTAAAAGAATCAGAGAATACTCATAAAAAGTATATTGAAGTGTTTGGGGAAAACACTTGAACAAAAGCCTCTCAACATAAAGATTTCACTGTGAAAAGCTTAAGAAACTCTAATCAACCTGAAACCTAAGAACTAAACTCTCTGTGTGTACTGGTTTTACCTCAGAAATTTCAAGCCCTGATTTCAACTGGCCTTTCCCCTCTATATTAAATAAAATATTAAGTTATTTTTGAATTTCAAAATGCCTCAAGTGCCATTTAAGTTGTTTTAGTTAGTGGGATCCTTATCCTTCCCTCATGTTCCTGGGCTGAGCCAACAGCCTAAATATCATATGGTGACAGGGTGGGATAGTCAGGGTTCTTCAGCAAAGAAAGAAACACATTACCAGGACAGCTCAATCAGAAAGGGGAAACAAAAATGAAGGAAAAATCTTGCCTCTAAGGGAGAGAAGTGGATGGGACCATCACAGAGTGCATTACTGGATCACTGTGTCCTTTTTGAGGAATGGCCATAGCTGATGTAACTGCCGAAACAGATATTTTTCTTTTCTTTTTTATGCCCCTCGGAGGGGATTTTTATTGCTTTTTCTATAAACTACAAACTACAACGAAAAAATAGGGAGGGAACATCTACATCTAAGGAGAAAGGAAAGAAAACCACTAATAACTAAAAGCCCAAGTATAGGAGATCATTACATCAGCTTATATAAGTGTTAGTCTAAAATGCTTACAATACATTGAACATAGTTGATTAAGCTAAATTATTTATTTGTCTTTAACCATTTTAACTGTTTAAAGACAACCCCAAGAGCATCATTTATATCACATGCTTTAAGGCATCTGCATACAGAAAAATATCTGCTTAAAGAATGGTGCCAAAGCAGATATTTTTCTGTATGCAGACGTTCCATACTCCTTTTTTTTTTACACTATTTATTGGTATTTGAAACAAACCACATACCACATAAACATGGGCTGTGGTCACACGTAACAGAAGCCACACAAGTGAGATGGAAAACAGCCGGAGTTTCCGGGCGCGATCTCACCAGCACATCTGGGAAGCGTAGCACTCCCGTGGCTCAACCGAGGCTTCCCGCCGAAACTGCGTGGCAAAAAACTAGTACCTTGGAGGTACTAGTTTCCGGAAACTGCGGGGCAAGGGCGGGCGTCTGATCGCGTTTCTGGTGGCATCCGGCACCCGCCCATGTCCCCTTGCAAATAAGGTGTGTTTTTTTTGTCCAAGTCTCTGTGGATGCGCATGCGCACCCAACGGAGCATGCGCATTTGTCATGTACACAAAAATAAAAAACAGTTTGCCGTGGCGCGTGCTTCTTCGTTGTGCGCCGGCTTGTCCTGTGATCGGCACCTCTCCCTTGCCATGGAACCTCCATGGTACCTCCACAGGAGGTCTGATCACGTAACTGCGCAGTAGTTTGCCCCAGGGCAAACAGCCACGCTTCTCCTCTGCAGTTTCCTGCCCGTGTGACCGGGGCCATGGATTCTTTAACAGCTGTTATGTATCTGCTATGGACAGCAGGGCATACACTCAGCTTTTCACGCCTATCTATTAATCTAAGCATTCTTCTCTAACCATTTATAAAATTTTAACCAAATATTATCAAAAACATCATCTTCCTTCCCATGAAGCTTCATTGTCAAGTTATCCAGTTCAGCTATTTCTGCAATTTTAACTATAAATTCCTTTCTAGATGGTATATCTTCCCATTTCCAATATTTTGCGAACAGCATCCTAGCTGCCATTAGTAAATGAACAATCAGGTGTGCATCTTCCTTCTTAAGATTGTCAGGCATAATATTTAACAAAAATATCTCTGGATCAAGTGGAATGGACACCTTAGTTATCTGAACAGTGATACCATGAATTTCTTTCCAAAATCTTTGCTTTATAATACAAGACCACCATGCATGAAAATAAGTCCCCTTTTCTGCTTTGCACTTCCAGCATTTGTCTGAAAGGTTGGGATAACAGCGAGCTAATACCGCTGGAGTTAAGTGCCAGCAGTGAAACATTTTAAAGAGATTTTCTTTCATAGGGATTGCTTTCATCCTTCTCATATTTTGCCACATTTTTTCCCATTTAACCCAATCAATATTATGGCCAACATTTCTAGCCCAGGATATCATTGCCGATTTTACTTCTTCATCTTGCATTTTTTAATCTAATTAAAAATTATAGAATTTTCGGATAAGTTTGTCCCCCGCCCCCATCAGTATCTTATCGAGTTCTGCATACTCATAGTAATAACCTGTTTGTCTTTCGCCCACCTGGATACAAGCTGGTTCCTCTCCCACCATGACAGTGATATTCAGTTTCCAGTTTCTGAATTTTTAAGTTTCCGTTTATGTCTAAAATATCTCTATCGGTAACATATCTTGATGTGGTCATCAAGTTTGGGTTAGAGATAGCTTCCAGGGGGGCCACCCATGCTGGGATTCTAATATAAAATAGTTTTTAAATCTCCATTCAGATTTTTAACAAAGCTTTCCTCAGTAAGTGATGATTAAAGTGTGTAGACATACTCTGTTTATGATTCCACAGAACAGCATGCCATCCTGCGCCTAAGTCTTGACCCTCCAATTTTAAAATCCTTAAGTCTTTTAATTGTATCCAGTCACATATCCATATCATAGATGCTTCCTGATAGTATAAGCGCCAATCAGGAGGTGCTAAACCTCCCCTTTCCGTTTTTCCTTGGAGGAGTTTAAGTTTGATTTGTGATTTCTTCTTTTGCCAAATAAAACCCCTTACCATTTTTTCCAATTTACGTATAAAGGTCAAATTGCTCAGAATAGGAATATTTTGAAACAGGAAAAGTACCCTTGGCAAAACGTTCATTTTTATGACCGCCACTTTTCCCATCAATGATAGTTGCTTTTGTCCCCATTTATTCAAATCTTTCTTGATTTGTGCCAACATTTTAATGTAATTATCTTCGTACAAGGAACTTAACCTATTTGTCATGAAGATACCTAGGTATTTAACCTTTTGGGGGGCATCAAATCCCGGTGGGTTTTTTTTTGTAAGTCTAAGCTTTGTTATATAGTACAATTTTTTGTCATAAGCTGAGTTTTGGTTACATTAACCCTAAAACCTGCCAGTGGACCAAATTCTTTTAGCAGTTCCAATAACATATCCACAGAGTCCATTGGATCCGTTAGTATTATCGCTAAACCATCTGCATATGCCTGGATTTTATATTCTTCTCCTTTGATTTTAATTCCCGTTAGATGCTTATCATTCCTTATGTTCCATCCTCCTGATGTCTGAAGTGGTGCTGCACAATCACAGTTTACCACCTCATTGGGAAATGGGCCTCACATGCATATCTGAGCTAAACAAAATTATTTTTCTTGAGTAGTATAGCATGACAATTTCCTTTTGTTATTTACTTGCCTTTTTGTTTATATTCAGATTGCTTTAGGGGCAGAGGTGATCTTTGGATGTATATTTACTCTTCTGTTTGGGTTTCCAACAGCAGTACTGAAGTGACATGGGAAATGCAATTATGCCTGCAATGATATATACAGAGGTTTAATGCTGTGTTGCTTGGTCATTTGCTTTATCAGTTTTCCAAATGAGTCATAGATAAAGCAGAACTGAATTGTATACCTACTAGGAAAAAGGCCCGTTGTGGAAATAAATACAACGGCCTCTAGAAAGAGGCTCTGGGCGGGTGCCCCAGCCTTGGACACTCAGTGTCAATTTGCTGTGGTGACCTCAGCAGGGTATAATGACACTGAGTCCACCATTTTTTCCAGAGGAACTGATCTCTGCTACCTAAAGAACAGTTGTAATTTTGAGAGATCTCCAGCCCTCACCTGGAGATTGGCAACGATGGTTCCCCAGAAGGGAATAGTTGGTTTGGAGGGTGGAATCTATGGCTTTGTAGCTGTCCGAGGCCCCACGCCTCCTGAAACCTCACCCTCTCCAGGCTCCATCCCTCACATCTCCAGGAATTTCCCACCTGGAGTTGGCAACCCTACCTTCTTCCCAGCTAATCATCAACCTACCTTTATTTCCCCCTCACTCTTCAGCTTTTCACCCCACACACACCTGCAGCCTTTCCCATGCTCTGAAGCCCTGACTGCTATGTCACATTGGCTGTCATATGGGGCCACCTCAGCAGCATATAAGGATACAGAGCCCACCATTTTCTCCAGGGGAACTGATCTCTGCCATCTGGAAAGCAGTTGTAATTCTGAGTGATCTCCAGCCCTCACCTGGAGATTGGACACATTTTATCTCAGAACAGCAAAACTGTTTAGAATGTTAGAGGCAAAAGCCAATCAAGTCGCATATGCAAATGACCTCTGTGTTCCAAGGCAAAGGCCAATGAGGCTGCATATGCAAATAACCTCTGTGTTCTGACTGGCTATGGGGGGGAGAGAAACAGCAAAATGTTTAGAATGTTGAAGGCAGGACTCAGGCAAAGCAGCCAGTGGATAGGGAGACCCTCTGAATGACAGATCACAGAGCGAACTGATTTTGGAGCATGTGGAATGTTCTAGAGAAGTGCCACCACCATTCGACTTTTATTTATAAGGGAGATATGCAGAATATTGGAGCTGCTGTGGCTCAAGTGTTTAAGATGCTGAACTGCAGGCTGTGGAAGGTCAGTAGTTCAGCAGTTCAAGACCCGAGTGTGCCGCATGACGGAGTGAGCTCCTGTCTCTAGTTCCAGCTCCTGCCAAACTAGCAGTTCGAAAGCAAGAAATTGCAAGTAGATAAATAGGTACCACTTCAGTGGGAAGGTAACAGCATTCTTTGTGCCTTGGTGTTTAGTCATGCCAGCCACATGACCACAGAAATGTCTTCGGACAGCGCTGGCTCTTCGGCTTTGAAACGGAGATGAGTACCGCAACCCTAGAGTAGGATTCAACTGGCTTTCGAGCAAGGGAACCTTTACCTATGCATAATATTATCATCTAATTTATACCACTCATCTCAATTTGTTCAGAAAACCTAAGAAAAAGTGGCTTCCGGTCTGGCTCCCGCGAATGGCGGACGCATCCTCGGGTCGCTCCCGAGGGCGTCTCGCCCGCCCGCGGTGGAGGAGGGAATCCGCGCGAGCGGAGACCCGAATGAGCCCCTCAGGAAGAGAGGAGCTCGGATCCGGGGCGCTTTAGGGTGCTACAGGGGGGAGTCTCTTTTTCGGCCGAGAGGTCGGAGACTGAGGCCCCCGCCATGCCCTGCCCCAATGGACCTTGCTGCGTGAGCGACAGTGATAAAGCGATCATCCGAAAAAAATGGAAAAGAAAAGATTGGCTTAACTGTGAGTTGTCAAAATGCAGAGAAAAAGAACTAAAACCGCTCACCCCCCAGCGAAAAAGACGAGGAGGTAACCCTCTAACTGCATAAGCGAAAAAGAAAAGGAGGGGGGGAATGGGCTGAGCGAATAGTGTTGTTTTCCTTTGATGTATTTGAAGTAAAGCAAGAAAAAGTTTTGTTTCTCGGGAGCGCATTTTAAGAACTTTATTAAAAATAAACAAAAAGAAAAAAGATGTCGGAGCTGGGTAAAGGCAAGCGGAGAAGAAGGGAGGGACTTCCGTCTGGGCGTTTGCTTTGTGAGAGCCGGCTGCTTAATACTTGGATTGTTTATGGCTGTGAATCTGACGGGGGATTGTGAAAAACGGAAAAGTTTGAACTGTGACAGCGAGAAGTGCCTTGTAAGCGCTTATAAAAGTCAACAGTTGCGGAGGAGGATCCAGCGGAGATTTTGGGAGCAGATAAAAGCGAAATTGAAATTTAATACCATTCTCAAAGCTGGAGACCTCCTGAAATGGCATGAAAGGAAGAGAATTTATAGCACATGAACTGAAAGAGTTAACAGCAACCCAAAGGATGATTGAAAAAAGCCGGAAGGAGAAGAATACAGAGGAAGCTCCTCCACGTTACCGGGAGTGTAAAAGTAACCAGCACGCAAAGAAGCGGTTCTGAATGCGCCCTGAAGAGACTTTTTAACAGAAATTCAAAGGAACATTACTAACATACTAACATAGAACTACTTGTGACCGGATTGAAAAAAGATGTTTGACAACACACAGAAGAAGCCTAAGAAGAATGTTTGGACATTACTAACAGCTTAATTTACCAGTTAATATATCACTCAGCTTTCTCTTTCTCCCACTATATACCCCCCCCATTTTTCTTTTCAAGCGAAATACCTCCCCTTTTTAGGAGAGTCAATAAAATCTTTATTAAAAAAAAAGAAAACCTAAGAAAAAGTTAAGTTCTATTATCTTTTTCAGAATCTCACATCAAACCTCCAATGGCCCCACATGGGAAAATCAGATCCACTTGTCAAAATGGCTTCCTTCCATATCATATACATTTCACATTTTATTCTAATTGGAGAATTTTATTATTCATATTTTAATTGCAGAATTTCAAATTTTTAATTTCAAAATTTGAAATTCTATGTGAAAATTTACCTCAGAACTGCAAATAGTGGGTGTGGGGGGGAAATGACAATATGCATTGTGTTGGTAGTAACCAATATTAAAAGCTTTGAGAAGCACTGAAGGGTGATATTTATTTACCATATTTTAGCATATTTAGCATATTACCATTTGCCCCAGGCACCCCTGCATGAAGACTTGAGACAGCATTGGGTTTATCTAGTTTATTAAAATAATAAATTATGCAGATCTACATCATATAATTAAATATCCTAATGTATTTAAATAAAAAGACTTCACTAGGCAGCCCGGCAATTGCTGCCTTCATTGGGCAGACCTACCCTGATTCTAAACTAGGCCTGCACCTTCCACTGGCCTCATTTATAATCACCTGCTCACAATGTGCAAAGAGAAGCCCCATCCCCTTTCCCTGACATGCCACATGGCTACTACCAGATTCAGAAAGATGTTGCTCAGCACCAAGGTCACTCCTTCCTATCCACAGCCCGCTACACAGCCAGTGTTGCACTATTCCAGACACGCCATCAGTGCTGGTGCCTCAGGGTGCTTGTGGATCATCCCTACCTATCGTGATCAGCCTCCCCTATCCCTGCCTAAAACCAGGCCTATATAACTACCCCTATTCCCAACATCACAAAGCAGGTGGGAAAGGCCTCCTCAATAGCCAATCAGAGGAAATCTCAAAAAAATTCAGCTAGGCCCCAAAGACAACTGAGTAATCCTGTGATAGTGAGTGACTCAGCAGCCAGCAAGAAAGCCTACCCAGAAGAAGTGGGGCCAGAATATACATGGCAACATCCAGGGCCGGCCCAAGGTTTTTTCACGCTCTAGGCGAGACTAGCTTGTGGCGCCCCCCCAGGCGAGCTTGTTTAGGGGACCCCGGCACGCTCTCTTGGCCCCCGCCAAGCAGAGGCACCGCAAGAGCCTGGCCAGGTGCCCCAAAGCGGCCAAGTAAGGGAGGGGGCACGGACAGAGAGGCTGCAAGACTCACCAGTGCTCACTACCCGGTGCACCTGTGCCCTCCCGGCTTTGACATCGGGGACGAGCAGCGGCAGCAGCACCATCAGCATTGTCTGGCCCAGCCGGGCAGCCAATCAAGGTGCCCTGCACCCTCCCACCCAGCCCCAGCGCCGAGAGGAGGAGGGGGAGCACACGGCCAGGCACATCAGCCAAGGCGAGGCCGCCGCCGCGGTGGGGCTCACTCACGCGGGGAGCTCTGGTGGGCAGGTGAATGGCAGACCCTCCCCAAAGGAAGACAGACAGGCCAGCCCTCTCTCCCTCCTTTGGCGATCGAGCCCTGCTGCCTGGACCCAAGGGCAGCTGCGGTGTCTGGTGGTTCCCCTGCCCGCGGGGAGCGGGCACTCCTTCTGGTAGCAGAGGCTGCCCTTCTGCCCCGGAGCCTGCCAGCTGCTGACCCTGGGTGGGTGGGTGGGTAGGAGGGAGGGAGGAGGCGCTGCTGCTGCTGCGGTTGGGCTGGGTGGGAAGTGCCAGAAGGCGGGCAGCCTCCTCCGATGGCACTTAGATGCGCCACTCTCAGGGAGCTTCCACCTACTTCACCCACCCCCAAGGAGGGAGGGGGAGGGCAGGTGAGCTGTGACGACGCCTCCTGTGCCTAGGCCGGGGGTTCCACTGCTGCTGCTCCTGCTGGTGGTGGTGGCGGCAAATCCCTTCAGCTGGGGGCTGGAGGGGAGGCACCACAGGCGCACTTCTCTCCAGCCAAGTCTGCAGCGGGACCCGCTCCTCCACCCCTGAGGTTCCCAGGACTCACTCTGGGGTGGGGGGGCTTTTGGCGGTGGTGAGGGCGACAGTTTGCCACCCCGATCCAGGGCCCGCAGTCTAGGCGAGCGCCTAGTTCACCTAGTAGGTGAGCCGGTCCTGTCAACATCACACCATCGCATTAGCTGTTTCAAATTAAACCTCGTGGCATTCTTGTCTTCGGGAGGTGGGAGACAAACCAATCCCTGGCATTAATGCCATGAATTCCACATTTAGAACTACATAATTAGTTCTGAAGAGGCTTGACCATGGCTAAACAAGGGAGCGGTGGCGCAGGCGGTTAAATGCCTGCCAGTAACATCTTTGAACAGCTGTTACAGCTGTTCGATTCCCACCGCGGCAAGTGTGAGCAACTGGCCCTCGTCCCAGCTCCCGTCAACCCAGCGGTTCGAAAGCGCCGATTAACACCTATGCGCAAGTAGATGAATGGGTACCTAACTTAGAGGGTAGGGGGCACCCTCCCCCATCGAGGGGGTTGTTGGCGTGTCAAAGACTGGTGGAGCGGTGAGGCGGCGAGTAAGCGGCTGGAAGATGGCGTCCTGGCACAGCTCGAACGACGGAAGCAGATGGCGGCGGAGAAGCGGAGTTGGACGACGTGGGGAGAGCGGACGGCGCAGGCGCGGCGGAGCCGGAAGGACAGAGCTGAAGCCGCACCGTAGCGCGCCGCACGTCGAAGGGGCCTGGCTGACTCACCGCAGGAGTGACCGTCGAAAATGGAGCCAGAAGACAGCCGAGGGAATGCCGTCCCAGAGACCGTCCGGTACCTCCACTGGGTGCTGATAGGGATTGTCCCCCACCCTGTGTTTCTGTGGCCATAGATTAGGCATTGAGAATCAAGTGTAAGCCACTCAGAGACCCCTTAGCGGGGGTTCGAGCGGGGTAATAAATCGAATAATAAATAAATAAATAAATGTATAAAGGAGGGTCCAATTAAGATTCAGGCTGCTTGTGTAGGACATTGGTGAGGCATATAACATTTCTCCTATAAATTACATACAACAATAACCTTATATTACATTTATACCACACAGTCTCCAGAAACTTCTCTTTGAAAAGCAATAGGTATTTTTGAGATATTGTTATGAAGAAAGCATATATAGGTCTCAGAGCAGTTAGTTTTTATTGATAAAATTTAATATTTTTGAAGGTTAAAAGCAGCCTCTTTATTTGCAATGTGGTAAAGTTCTTCTTACTGTCCTAGATGGCAATAAATTACTGAATGTAATATCCACTTTATCCACCAGAGTCTTTTATTTTATTTTTGGTACAAAACACACAAAAGATTACAGAGGTTTGTTTGTTTGTTTTAAAATCAATATGCAGTAATCACTTTCCCTCTTTCTTTCAAAAGAGGGTGGGGTCCACTACTAAACTACTCTATGGGGGGGGAATGCTTGGGATGTACTTACCTGCAAGGATCTCTTTTTCTGCATTATTTATTTCCTAAGGGATTCTTCTTTTCGGGACAAACAAGAAACAACTCATCACATTTTTTTGTGTAGGTCACCATCTATGATCCAGGGAAGTAGCTCATCGGTCTTTCCTATTGCTGCTGTAGAAAACCAAAGTGCCCATTAAGTCCTCTAGCTCTGTCTAACAAAAGTTCCCTCTGTGAATATTTCTTGCATTTGTATGTATCCTTTTGCTTGGGTATATGGATGCAAAGGGAATGCAGTCCATGCTGTTTTGGCATAGTGTTGGAGGTGGTCTTGCTGAGGCTGTACACTTCCTCTTTAAAGGACATCATTTAGTGACCTCATTAAAATTAGCCTAACAATGCCACACCCTCCCTTCCATTCATATTCTGCAGGCTATGGATATTTGCCCTTAGAAAAGAGAATAGGGATTTTTATAGGGGCTCCTTTTTTTGGAATGTGGCTGTCCCTGGTTTTGCTTTCTCTGCAGAACCTAGTCAATTCAATATTTTCGGCATTCTTTCTGAAAGGATTGGGTTGGCTCTATTTTGACTATTTCTGTCTAATCCTTATCAGGATTTGTTACAAATAGGGTTGGATAGATTGGTGCTTTGCTGCTTAAACTGTTTTTTTTTAAAAAGGTCTAATTTCTTCTTTTATACCAAAGTACAGGTAATCAGACAGTAATGCTTTGATTATTTCATTTTTAAAGCCTATATGACTGTGTCTTTTACACATATATCCCATATCTTTTATGTATTTATTCACTTTAACTTGTCCTTTTTATCTGTATATGGTATCAGAATTAGATGATATTCCCCAATGGCCTCCAGTGAGACCAGAGGAGGTTATTCCATTTACTGAACAGCTAAAGCCAAGAAAAGCCCCTGGCCCAGATGCAATTCCACCTGAAATAGTTAAAATAAATCCAGACTAGTGGGCCACCTTCTTGGCAGATTTTTTTACCATAATCGATAGAACAGGAATAATACCAGAGTCTTGGACTTAGACTCTCAGTGGTCATCGAGGGCTACTTGATTTTCAGTTATCTCTCCTTATATATAATTGAGTAAGAACATTCTATATGAACATTCTAAATTTGGCCCCTTTAGTGTATGGACGCTTGAACTGTCAGTCAGAAGACGCTGGCTGGGTTGACTGGCTGCTTTGTGCAGTCCCGCCCAGCGTTTCAAGGTCTTTTGCATATGGAAGCTGATTGGACTTCACTGCATTCCACACCTCAAACTCACCCCCCTCCCCGCAAGGCAGTTGGAATGTCAGTTGCATATGGAACCTTCAAGGTCTTTTGCATATGGAAGCTGATTGGACTTCACTCCATTCCACACCTCATACTCCCCCCCCCCCAAGGCAGTTGGAATGTCTGGTTGTGGATACAATGCCATACTCCCCACCCTCCAAACAAGCTGTTGCCAGTCTCCAGGTGACAGCTGGAGAGCTCTTAAAGCTCTGGTGCTAATTCAAAGTGCTGCAATTTGTCGACAGAGTAGTGTTTTGGCAAATCTTTAGGAATTGTTTGGTGCATTTACGATGAGGCACCCACCCAGAGCCTCTGGCATTTTCTCACTCTGCTGGCATCAAAACCAATTTAAGGCAAAATAAGAGGCTACTGAGAGGGGAGGAGATAAAGTTGCCAGCTTTAGGTATGGAAAATCCTGGAGATTTGAGGAGTGGAGGCCGGAGAGGGGGACCTCAGACAGGTTACAGTGCCATAGACTCCACCCTCCAACCCAGCTATTTGCTCCTGGGGAACTATTGTTGCCAATCTTGGCCCAGCACCCATCAAACCATTCTCTTCAACCCCCTGCTGTGCAGCTGACTTTCCCCTAGGGTTGCCAATCTCCAGGTGGGACCTGGAGATCTCCCACTGCTACAATTGATCTCCAGATGACAGAGATCAGTTTCCCCTGGAGAAAATGGCTGCTTTGGAGGGTAGACCCTATGACATTATACCTGCTGAGTCCTTCCGCCCCCGCCCCCCCCATGCTGCCCTCTACAGAATCCACCCCCCAAAACTCCAGGTATTTCCCTCCTTATAGCTGGCAACCCTACTTTCCCCTCAGTGCCTGTTGGTAGGCAACTAAGTTTGGTCCAGTCACCTACTTTGCCCTTTGGGAGAAAACATACTGGGGCCAATCCTGATAGGGTTGCCAACTCCCGATGGGAAATTCCTGGAGATTTGAGGGATGGAGCCTGAAGAGGGTGAGGTTTGAGGAGGGGTGGGACCTCAGACAGGTACAATGCCATAGACTCCACCCTCCAAACCACTCAGTCCCTCATGGGGAACCATTGTTGCCAATCTCCAGGTGAGGGCTGGAGACCGCTCAAAATTACAATTGCTCTGCAGAAGGGAGGGCGGAAGTCAGCTGAAGTCAAAGGGGCAGATAATGGTAGGTTGATGATTAGCTGCGAAGGAGATGGGGTTGCCAACTCCAGGCTGGCAAATTCCTGGGGATTTGAGGGGTGGAGCCTGAAGAGGGTGGGGTTTGCGGAGGGCTGGGACATCAGACAGGTAGAATGCCATAGACTACAACCTCCAAACCAGCCATTTTGTCCTGGGTAACAATTGTTGCCAATTTCCAGGTGAGAGCTACAGATCACTCAAAATTACAACTGCTCTTCAGGGAGCAGAGATCAGTTCCTCTGGAGAAAACAGTGGACTCTGCCATTATACCCTGCTGAGGTCACCACAGCAAAATGACACTGTTTGCCCAAAGCCAGAGCACTCCCCCAGAGCCTCTTTCTAGATCTCATTGTATTTATTTCCACAACAGGCTTTACTGCTAGTAGTTTGATAAACTTTGTTATCTTGTTCTTAGTATTGTTTTGTTATCAGAAATAGAATTTCTCTTTTCTGTTCACTTTTTAGATATAGTTGGCCACTAATTCCTCTTATCCCCCCTTTCACTTTAAAAAGCAAAATTTCACTTTGATTTCTCACTATAGTTTTCTGTTATACTCCTGTGCCCCTTTTGAAACTTCAGTCCTTGCATGGTGGATTTTTTAATGTCACACCCAACAGCATGGCACTCTAGCAGGAGGACAGGGATGTCTGAAAAGACCCTGCCTCAGAGGATATGCACAGTGAATTCTGAAATTTTGCAGAACCTTCCTTCCTGCCTGTCCTTTCTTCAATTCGAAACAGATTCCAGATTCCTAAAAGGAAGGGGGAAACAGCTGGTTGGATTTCGGGGAGAAATTAGGTAAAGAGGAATTAAGAGAATTTATCTTAACTATGTTACTTGTTTTAATAAAACACTCATGAGGCTGGCTGACTTTATTTACATTGAGTCTGACACTGAAATCCCTTGGATTTTGTGGGCACTAGTGTGCTGGAGAAATCCAGCTATTTACTAAACTAAGATGAAATCAATATATTGTGGCTGTGCTTATAGCTGAAAAGTATGGTGTCACCTATAAGCTATTAAATAATGACAGGGTTTCATAGAAATACAGAGGAACACTCCTGGGTGATTATTAATGCAATTGTATTTTGAAATGTGAGAAATTTACTCCTAGTTATATTTGAGACTAGGAACGAAGCCCGTTGTGGAAGTGAGACAACAAGCCCTAGATAGACGTTGGGCTTGTCTTCCCCTCCCCCAGTGCCCTGCTCTTTTCCCACTCTCCAGACCCTGTGAGTGGTGGGGCAAGGGGACGGGGCGGCAGCAGTTCCCTGGGTGGGCTGTCTCTGAGCAGACAGCCCTCCCTGGTTTCGACTCCCTGCCAAGAGCCTGTTGTCGAGGGCCGACGGGCTGGGCCAGTTGCATTTCCCTCCCCTGGTGAGCCAAGCAGCTCGTGATCCACCTCTCAGGCCCCTGACCCTTTCTCCTCCACTTTGCCCACTCGGACCTGATGGTGTCCCCCCCACTGTCTCCCCCCAGGCCCCTGAGCACCTCCCCTCCCCATCAGCGGCACCTGCCCGTCCCGGCGTGCTCATCCTGTCATCCGTGTCTCGGGCTGGAGTGTGCTGTGTCCAGGGTGGCTACGGTGCTGGCTGCCTCCCTCCCTCACGGCTGCCCATCAGCCCTCCCTGCAGGCCTTCACATCAGAGGCATCCTACTGCTGCTGGTGTTGTGGCCAGATGGAGTGAAGGCGGCGAATGTGACAGAGAGAGTGGTGAGCAGGCCATGGATGGAGGCTGCTGAGGGAGAAGGTGGTATTGGTGGTGCAGGCCAGTGTGGCTTGGGCTGGTGTGGGAGGGAACAACCAGGGCACAGCGAGGCCAGGTGGACCTGTCCTCCCGCCTCCACACTGGAGCAGCTGCCGGAGCATCCATGTGGGCTGCCTCCATGAAGGAGAGTGAGGCCAAGATGCCATGTGCTGCCTTGGACCCCACACAAGGGTGACAGGAAGGCAGCCAGTGGAGACAGACGCCCTGTGAGCGGCACACCAGGGCACTAACCAATTCCAGAGCGTGTAGAATTTTCTGGAAAGTGCCACCACCAAAAGGCTTTTATAATATAGGGAGATATACAAGAGAAGAAGAAAAAATGTTGTTGAGGACTCTATAATCTAGAGATGTTGTTGCACAAACTGTAATGGTTGTGACAGCCATAAAAATGCTCCCCAAAACAAAACATTTGTATGTCTGTTTTGATTTCCTTTTCTTGTTAAGGTATTGACTTCTTGGCTGTGACACTGATCTATAGATTTTAGATACACAGGTATGATTTTTTTAAATATAATTTTTATTAAGAAACAGTAGGTACAATTAACATTAAAATGAACCAATGAACAACGAGCATAACATATAACACAAACAACAACAAACAAAGCTGCATCCATTAAGCAGTCCTTAAAAAGATGTCAATCATTCAATTGCCATTACCGAGCTGAAATTAGCTAAAATATTAGGGTCTGAAGGTCCTTTATGCTTGAGTCTCCATTTCAGGAATGGGGACCATTTATTCATTGCATATGACTCATTGACCTGCAACTCTGAGCCTTGGAGGTCATCTGAGATTTTCTCTATAATAAAGTAATCCCACAATTTTGTGTACCAGAGCTGAATCATGAGGGGACCATCTTCTTTCCACTTTGTTGCTATTATGTTCTTTGCTGCCGTGACCATTGTCATAATCAAATATTTTTTCTAGAATAGAATCTTTGAGGGTTTCCCATAGATTCAATAGGATCATTTCTGGTTTCTGTGGGACTATGACATTTGTTATCTGGGTGATTTCTGAGATTATTTGCTCCCAGAACGACTTGATTATTTTACACGACCACCAGTTGTGGAAAAAGGTTCCCTTTTGGCCACAGTGCTTCCAGCAATTGGAAGATACAGATGAAGTACAGTGGGATAGCTTAGCTGGCGTTAAATACCACCTGGACATAACTTTATATGTTTGAAATTGTAATGGAATCACTTTGGAGGTATATGCTGGGGCATTCCATATTTTGTGCCACTGATCATGCAATAGCTCCTTATTTAAATCTTTATGCCAGGCACCTTGATAAAAGTGACAATTTGAATCTTCTGATTTCTGTAAAATGTTATAAATCTTTGAAATTAGTCCCTTATTGGGAACATCTTCCTGATACAGTAATTTCTCAAAGTCAGTTAGGCCCATTCGAATGGGGGGTGTCTAAATTTGTGAGTAGCTAACAAATTGCTGACTTGGAGGTATTCAAATCACGGCAGGGTGTGATTGCACCTCTGATCCAAATCACTCTTTGCTAGTAGGTGATTCTTTGTTATTATGTCTATAAAGTGGTTAAGTTTTGTTTGTTTCCAATGCGGAAACGCTCTTTTCCCCAGCCCTGCTTCAAACCAACTTTGACTGGTGAATGATGTTAATATGGATGTTGGTTAGGCTAAACGCCTAACATGTCTTTTCCATACCTTTAGGCTACCTTCAGAAAACAAGTTCAAATGTGATGGGTAGTATTGTTTCTGGGATGTGTGCCATAGAAAGTTCTACGAACTCAAATGGGGAGAAGGAATTCTCTTCTATATGCTTCCACTCTGTTTCATGAGAGTTGTTGTACTGTTTGATAATATTAGCTAATATTGTGGCCTCATGGTATAATCTTATGTCAGGGGTAGCTAGGCCCCCTTTTTGGGTTTTCTTAATGAGTTGAACCCTATAAGGGGTTTCTTGTGGTGCCAAATGAACATATTAATTTCCTTATGCCATTTTTTAAGCAGTTCTGGCAGAATATGTATAGATATCGCCCTGACGTAGAATAGGAGTTTTGGAAGGATGAGGGATTTAAACAGGTTGACACACTCAATTAGCATAAGATTTATTTTATCCCATCTGGTCAATAGCTCCTTGATCTTGAGTGTTATGTTTGCATGGTTGGATTTTATCAAATCCTTTAGGTTTAAAGGGACATTAACTCCCAGATATTTCCAGGCTTTTTCTACCCAGCTGTATTGGTGTTTACGTGTTATCAGCTTTTGACATGAAGCCAACACCTTAATAGGGTATAGTAATGACTTTGTATAATTCATCTTGAGGCCCAGGACTGAGCCAAAACTTTCCAGATGTTGGGTTATTATTGAGAGGGAATAGTCAATATAGCACCATATCATCTGCAAATAGGCTTATTTTGTGTCTTCTGCCATTTATCTCAACACCAGGGATATGTGGGTCTTCTCTTATTTTGCTGGCAAACGGTTCTACTGCTAGAGCAAATAACAGAGGTGAGAGGAGACACCCTTGCCATGTCCCTCTGTTCGTAGATATCTCCTGTGAATTGGCGCCATTTACCCTCAGGGTTGCCTTGGGGGAAGAGTAAAGTGAGTCTATCACATTTCTAAATCTATCACCGAATCCCATTACATGTAAAAGGTGGTGTACATAATTTGACTCTACCATGTCAAATGCTTTCTCTACATCTAAAGACAGTAACCCTGCATCCTTGAGCTGTTGCATTTTGCAATGGTGGATGATGTCCAAAGTTTTTCTTATGTTGTCCATCATGTCTCTCTGTGGGATGAATCCCTTTTGTTCTATTGATATATACTCAGCTATGATTCTATTCAGTCTTGCAGTAATTATGGTTGTAAAAACTTTATAATCGTGGTTTAATAATTCAATAGGTCGATATGACTTGACGTCCATTTGATTCCTATCTTTCTTTGGGAGCAATGTAATTTTAGCCTTGGTCCAGGTATTTGGGATTAGGCCTGTGTCAAGTACACCACTGATTATGTCAAGTAGAAAAGGGATTAAAGTGGTGCAGAAGCATTTATAGAATTCGGCTGTATAGCCATCTGGGCCAGGGGATTTGTTATTTTTCATTTGCTGTAAGGCTATTTCTAGTTCTTTGCTGTCTATTGGCTGTTCAAGGAAGATCCTATGTTGCTCTGTCAGTTTTTTCAAAGAAGTAATATTACTCAAGAAGTTACATATTGAGTTATGCGAAGGCTGTGTGGATTGGTAGAGCTTGGAATAAAAAAGCTCAAAGTGGTGAATTATGTCTTTTGTTGATGTGCTAACTGCACCTTTGAGATCTTTTATGCCCTTTATTCTCATATCTGAAGTTCTTTTCTGTACTTTCCAGGCTAATAAGTGTACAGATTTTGGATTCCTAACCCAGTAGTTCTGTTTAATATATAATAAATTGTATTTTATTTGCCCCATTTCTAGTGCTTCTAGCTTTTTTCTTTCTTCTAGTACTTTTATGTAAAGTTTTTTACTACATTTTTTGTGTGGAGGGTCTCCATTTTGGCTATATTTGTCATCAATCCCTGTTTCAATTTAGCTTTTTTTCCTTTTGCAGGCCACCGATACGGAAAAAAAATTGCCTCTTAGGACAGCTTTGAACGCATCCCAGGCAATATTGTTGGGAGTCTCATTATTCCAATTGAGTTTAAAGTATTCTATAATGTCATTCTCTAGGCCTTCAGCCACCTTTTTGTCTCTTAATAAAAAATTATTGAATCTCCAAATAGGGTTAGTGTCATTTTTAATTAAGTTGCTAAAATGGCATGTGACAGGGTCGTGATCGGAATAATATTTTTGACCAATTTGAGCTGAGAGGGCTTTGTTCACTATTGAGGATGAGATGAAAATATAGTCTATCCTCGTGTGGACCATACAAAGGTATGATGATCATCAGAAATTTGTCATTTCAGGATGTGTTTCACACAACCAATGAGAAAACCTAAACAGGTCTGTTTCCAAATTAACCAACTTTACACAAGCCAATTTGGGCTTCATTTGAATTGAGCTTGAATTATCATTTTTAACCTCATGCCCATTCTGAGCTTGTTGCAGTCCTGATGATATAATTAGGAATGTAAGAATATATGAAGAGGTCTGCTCAATAAGACCAGTGGTCCATCTGGTCCATTGTTTTACAATGGCCAGCATGTTACCCTGGTGGGCCAATAAATCGGGCATAGAGGCCAAGGCCTTATGTTTTAAGGAATGTAAAAAAAAATCTAGTGCACACTGAAACATTTTAAATACTCAAACTTCAGAATTTTAAATGATCAAATCCACGGGAAAGTGCCTAATGGTATCATGACATCAGCATAATTTGAACAAAGCACATTTCTAAATAAAGGTATTCCATGTAATTGTTCTTTGTTGGATTTATATATAATTGCAGTTTTTGACAACATGACTATGCCCCATATTTTAAAAAGCCATTTGGAGACAGGGTGAAAAACATTTTTCCCCTAATAATAGGTGATTGTCATCTAAGAATATCAACAAATTCATTACTACTTCAAAGTCATTCTCCTCTAGGCCTTTAAGATCATTCAACAATACATATAATGGGTTTATAAGAACCTTATAACCTCTAATATGTTCAATATATTTAAAAACCATTTTCCAAAATATGCTTGTTTTTGGACAGACCAAAATATATGTATAAAGTCTACAAAAGATTTTCTACATCACTAACAGTTATCATTACTCATTTTATACATTTTCAGTTTATAGGGGGTTAGAGACCATTGATGAAATACTTTCCCATAATTTCACATTTAAGTTACTGAGAGCATTGTTTGGAGCTTTCAGTAGCTCTAAAGAAACAATACATTGTACTGGGTTAGATATCATTGACGAATATTTAATAGCAGTTTACATGTGCGTGTTTTTCTTCATAGGAAATCTAAAAGTATATGACATTATTGTTTAGATACTAATATCAATTTATATTAGATCCTAATAGTGGGAAATTATTTAACAAATATTGTTTAGTGGCATCTACGCTATTGTGGTCCTGCAGTGTTTGACTGCATCCCCGATGCTGTTTAACATCTTCATGAAACTGCTGGAAGAAATTATCAAAGTATTTGGAGTGAAGTGTCACAAGTATGCAGATGACATCCAACTGCATTTTCCCTGACTTCCAAGTAAGATGGGTCCAGAACAAATGCTTGGAGAAGGTAATGGGGCTAGGATTGCCACTGTGGGAGAAAGTTGTGGCGGCAAATTGAATTCAAATCCAGAAATGACATCACTTTTGGGCAACACTTTAGGAAACCCTCAGATCTCTACGGTAAAGATTATTTTAAAAATTGGGAGATTCCTAGAATGTTGCCTCTCACTTCTGGGTCCTGATACAACCCCCCCCCCCCAATACTTTCTCCTGCTGTGACAATCAGTAATGGTAGGGAAATGAATGGATTAGCAGGAAAACATCCACTGGGGGCAGGCAAATGGCAACCCTCAAAACCAATAAACTGAAACTTAGGTCCAATTTGCATTGGTCTTTTCCACCACTGTGCCTTCAATTTCACATCATCTCACAAATTCCTGTCTACATTGCATGCCACCATCACCTTCCTATTGCATCGACTCAGCATTGGCTGTCTGCATTATTTTATTGCCATGTAGTGGCCACTCCAAGGTCACTACAGCGTCCCACTGTGTTATCTGGATCTCTTTTAAAGCCGTTCCAATTGCTCCTCCCCGCCTTCGAGATACTGTGAGCAAAAAGCAGACAACTGGAACTGAATTCTCCCCCACCCAGTCGTCTGTGTGTTTAAAAGCAGCCAGGGAACATATTTCTGCAATCATATTTTTTTTGTTGGTGGGTTAGAAGCATGCCCACCCAGCTTGTTCACTTTCCAGCCCCTCTCTGCCCCCTGCCAGGTCACCCTCTTTTACTTTCTGCAGGGGAGTCATGGGTGCTGTTTCCTCCCCGCAGCATAGTGCCCTGCTGGTGCCCTGGGAGGCCTCCCCCCTCTCACATGCGCTCTGCCTCCTGCAACCCTGCAGTTGCCATGGTGAGGACTGATGCAGACAGCTAGCCTTTATTCCAAGCCAGAATGGGAGGGAAAGGGGAACAGAGTACCATGGCACCGCAGCAGACTGAAACTGCTTTACAAAGCAAATGCAGATTCAGCCTTAATCTAGGAAGACTGAGATGGTACTGGTCAGTAGTAAAGTGGCACAGAGAATGTAAGCTCATTAAGCTTCTATCAACCGCAGCTCATATAACAGTTATTGCCTTTGCTTGAAAGGTATAGTCTTCACTTGCTACTTATCTATCCAAAGCAAAACAGAAGTCCATTGGTACCATGAAGACTAGTAACATGAATTTTAGTATAAATTTTGTGAGACAGAGCTAGTAACCACAACAGTGTCCATGGAATGGGCATTTGTTTCTTAAAGATGCAAGTGCTGCTATTATTTTGGGGACTTAATTCCCCCCCCTTTAGATTTCAAATTGTTCTGCAAGCCTGGAGCTTTTCTCAGGTTTGTAGAAAGATTTGTCTTGCCTGTCCATGGCTCCAATCTCCTTTCTTTTTCCCTTAGAAGCTCATTGATTCATAAATCTTGAGCAGCGGAAAATACTTATTTCTTATTTTTCAGTTGCAAGGGCTAAAAGGACTGAAACATATTTTGCAATTGCTAAGGTAAATGTAGGATCCTTATCGCTAAGCAAAAGAGCCAGGGTTTCTAGAGTATAAGGGACGGTTGGTTAATTAAATGCTTAATATAATGATCAGGCCCAAATCTCCAGATTTAAGTATCAACAGATGGGGCTATGTTGAAAATTGGATATATTGATACATCTTTCAGACTGAAATTCTGTTATTTTATGTAACTTTTGCCTTGTCAATTGTTCCGTTGCTTTAAAGAGTATTTACTCATAACTACCTTTATACCCGGATCTTTTTAAAAGTTAGATTTCAGTTGGCCTTTAGTGACAAGTTTAACATCTCAAAAATCATGAACAGTACAAAAAGTGAGAAATAATTTCCCTCCCAGCTATAGACTATTTGTGTATAATTTCTGTGTAATTAGCATCACAAGGTAATGTAGGTAACAAATTGCCAGTCCATGGAACATAGATGGTGTGCTTGCAAATCTTAACAATGGACTCATTCTGAAAACTGCTAAGTTCATCATTTTCTTTTACATTTGCTTGGATGAAGAATTGCATTGTGATATTATATATGATAATAAATCACAACCTATATGGGAAAGTAAAGGGATGAATAGTATGCTATATCATGAACCAGAACATTACAGAAAAAATGTGGGGAAAATTTGCATTGAAACAGTATTTTTTCTAACCTTAGAAGATTTCTAGGTCTCAAACTGTTTCTGCTACTAATGCTTTGCATTATTGTATTATTCAATAATGGACCATAATTACAACAGTAATATTTCAGATTATGTAATGACAAAACATTTATAGGGAAAAATCAAAAGTTCAGGGTAGCATGAAATTGCATTAATTCAGATGAACTGTTAGTAATTATGCAAGGTGATAAATTTGACTTGCTCTAATTATCCATAACAATCTCATGTATTAGGATGCTGTTCTTTGCTTCTTTGGTATTTAAGAAGACTGCAAAATATTCCTTCCTACAAGCCAATAATATCATTTCTAACTAATTTATTGTTAAGGAACTTGTATACACTTAATGTAATTTCTCTTCAGGAACTGCTACTGAGTTCTGAAAGCTGTGTATCATCATTGAGTCGCATCCTATTCATTCCCATTAGCGAATTCCAGTAATAAATTAACGTTATATCTATCCTTGTCATATATTGCTCTGACAAATTTTCCAGCACTTGAAGCAGTTCTAAGCATTTTAAGATCTTCAGAGAATGTTCCTGCCATCTAAGGTAAAGCAGGGATGACAAGACTCAGAACTTTCTTGGTAGTGATGCCTTGTCTGTGGGATTTTCACTTAACCAACTTGCTCTTAATTTGTGTATTATATTGCTATGCTGCTTATTCAGACTCCTGCCCAAGGCAGCTTACAAATAAAATCATCCCAATATAAAAACAGGCTGCTAAAAACAAACGATTAAAAAAGATCACTGGATACAAGCAGCATACAACAGAAAATGACATACCAAAAATCATACAACAGAAGCAAACTATTAAAAAGCTGGTAACACCCCTAATTAAAAGCCTGGGGTATAAAAGAGCGTGTCTTGACCTGGCAACTAAAAGAAAGTAAAGTAGGTGCCAGGTGAGCCTCAAAGAGAGTGTCCCAGAGGCAAAGTGCCACCACAGAAAATGCCCTGTCTCTCGTCACCACATGCCTCACCACTGAAGGGCAGGGGCACAGAGAGCAGGCCTTGAGAGCAGATCTTAACTGGTTGTCTGGATAGTATGGGAGGAGATGATTGTTCAGGTACTCCAGCCCCGAGCTCTTTAGGGCCTTAAAGATAAGAAAGCAATTTGAATAGTGCCCAGAAACAGATGGGTAACCAGTTGAGATCTTTCAGTACAGGGGGGATTGGATCCCTGTAACCAGCCCCGTGACAGTTGCCTGGCCACTGCATTTAGGACCAATTGAAGTTTCCAAACCATTTTCAAAGGTAGCACCACATAGAGTACATTACTATACTCTAACTTGGATGTAGAGTTGCCATCTCCCCAGTGTTGGCTGGGGTTCCTCCCGATTTCAGGGCCTGGTGCGATGATGTCACTTCTGGGTGACGTCATCACAGTGCACACACTTTGCATGAGTGCAAGAAGAACCCAGGAGGAGCATGGAGCCCCCTGCTGGCAGATTATGAGCACCTGGAAACCCTACTTGGATGTGATCAGATCATGGATCAGTGTGGCCAGATCATGCTTTTCAAGGAATGGCTATATCTGGCAAGCCAGCTGGCACTGATAAAAGTCTGTACATGCTGCAGAGGAGACCCGAGCCTCCAGCTGTAAGTCAGGATCCACAAGTATCCTCAAACTATGAACCTCCTCCTTCAGGGGGAGTTCATCCCCCTCCAGGACAGGAGGGAGCAGCTTGTCCATGGACCAGCAGCACTTCAGTCTTGTCTAGATTGTCAGTGTATTGGCCCTCCACCAGACTTCTATTACCTTCTCCAGGTTATTATTCATTACTTCCACAGCCCTACCTGGCTTAGCTGTTAAAAGAAATAGAGCTGGGTATTCTCTGCATATCTTTGAGACCTTACTACTAACCCCTGGAGAAAAGTTGTCAGCACCATCTTAGCAAATGATAAGAGATTTTGAGGGCAGCGCCTAAGGAAGGTGGAATTTGGGGAGATACCATTTCCAGGTGATGCTCTAGGAACTTCCCCTAATGTCTGTGGTAAAGATCATAGAGACATGAGGAAATTCCAAAGCATCACTATGGAGGCCACTTTATAGCCATTTTTCAGGGTTTATCTGTCACAGGCAGGCACATGGCAAGCTACTTGGAGATTTGGAGATGGTTCCCAGGACAGAATTTAAGGAGGGGTAGTTAGTGGGGTTATAATGTCACAGAGTTGTCTTCAAAATCTGGATTTTTCTCCAGGGAACTGATCACTGTAGTTCTGAGATCAGCTCTAATTCCAGGAGAACTCCAGGCTCCATCATAAGGTTGGTAATCCCCACTCCTCCTAAACCTGATGCGGGGGGGGGGGGACCTAAATCCTTGGATATCCTTATATCAGTATATTTATCTGTCCTTCAGTTGGGTTGTATGAACTCCTTCAGGACAGATAAATATACTGATATTTGAAGTTTGTGCCCTAGTTCTTATTCTAGCCAGTGTTACTACATGAGTTCCTTTCTACAGGCAGCAACTATGCAGTTGATGAGCAGCCATTTTTGAATACCCATAACAGTGTATATTTACTTTCAACAGGTTTTATGAGGGAAAGAAGCATTTTATTACAGAGGGCAAATGCACACATTATAATTTGCTTTTTGTGGTATGTGTAGGTATATAAGCAGCTATAAATAATATAATTGTTTGCACTGCCTTCTGGGAGATGTAGCATAGAAGGGAAGGAAACAGACAGTAGAAGGGCCTAGGCTGTTTTTATGAGTTATGCAGCAGCTGTTGCATCTAAAATAAACCTCATTTGGAACCTAAATACATGTAGCTGCTACAACATGGAGTTTTCCCAGAAATGACATAAGGTAGCTCTAGGAATCACCAGCACCTCTATGGTTTTACCACAGGATTTTCACCAATTCCTGGAGGTACCCTACATTATTTTGGGGGTTCCCAAAAATTATGTAGCAACCTTGGTGATGCCACTGTCATTGCATGTTCCCCTCATGTCCCCATCTCAACCCTCCTGCTGGTTATAGGCTCAGTCTGGCAATGCTAGTACATATATGCTAGAGAAGGCATATAATTTCATTCCCAAATAATATTGGTTGGGGGAAAATATCCCCTTACTCTTTCTTCTTAAGGTACCTTCTTCTTTTTTCTTATTCCCTCTCTGTGTTTCTTTTTTTTCAATTTTTCCAACTTTCCTACTTCTTTTTTCGGCCTTCATTTTCCTTCTATTCTGTCTGTATCTATTCATTTGCATTTTCCTTCCCCTTTCCTGTTCTCTTTCAGTCACAAAAAATTGGGTGTGAGGAGGCAGGTGGTATGCCAGCTGCTTGTGCAATAGTAAAAACAGCAACCCCAAGAATAAACATGGTTTCCTGGGACTGGGACATCAGTTCCTTGTGTGCCTTATCTGGTCCAATGGGAGCTCCTTCTTTGCAGAAATGTCCACTCTGTTTTCTGTTCTTGGTTGGCATTGCTGGTAGCCAGGAGAGAGGATCCATATCTACTAACTGTTGTTCTTTTACCTCAGAGTCCCCAGTCTTTTTGAGCCAGCAGGCATCTTTAGAATTCTGACATGGGGTTGTGGGTGCAACCATAATATAGCTGCTGCGGGAGGCAAAGTGAACCACAAGATGTCAGGGAGTGAGGTTATGCATAATGCTAACAGTAACTCTTCGACATTTTAAGCAGAAGCTCTGTATAACAGGATGTCTTTAAAAATGAACATATATTTTTAAAAAATTCTTGCATACACGTAGCTGACCTTCAGTCAAGCGGCAAAGAGTTGTTTTCTGTGGTGGCAGCTGCTGCCAAACGAATGCTTTTAAAAATTTTGTAGCCACTGAAATCACCAGTCAGAAGATTTGCTCGGCAAAAGCCCCACTCACTTTCTAAAAACACTTGGCAGGTGCCAGGAAAGGTGTTGTCAGGTACCGTGGTGCCCAGAGATGCCACACTGGGAACCCCTGCTTTGCATTCATTGTCAACTCCTGCAGTGGTGTCCTGGAATGAAAACTCATCATATTGCTTTAAGAAAAACAATGTTTATTACCAAAGTCTTTGAGTGGAATTGTAAGAGTTGGCAAGATTCAGTTGCACCAGCTGAACATCTTGCCTGTTCTGTCAACCTGCTTCCCATCAGTCTCTAGAAATATCCCCATATGTTTCAGTGTATATCAGTAACGTTCTTGCGAAAATCTAATTTGGTTAACATGGACAAACATATGTTTTCCCTGCCATAAGCATAGCTGATACTTGCTGTGGTCTGCAAATGTTTCCTGCGGACCATGATGACTTGCCACCATGCACAGCTGAGCCCCATCGTCTCTGTGCCACACTCGGAAGGATCACATTCGCACCTGAGCATTCTGCCCAGTCTACATGGTATCATTACAGAGCTGACTGATTAGCTGCACTGTGCCAATAGTCATATGCCAGAATGCAATGATGAAGGAGAATTATAGGGAGGGGAGAGTGCAATTGGAAGGCAATTGGAGCTGATAGCAAAATGCAGTGTGAAGCAAGTTGATTTTCACAAAGTAAGACAAATGCAGGCACAGGAAGGAGAGAATTATGGGGAGTCAGGTGATAACTTATTCATAGATTTCTGCAGAAAGCAGCACAGTTAGAGAATATACCATCTGTGAAATAAGGCTGCTGTTCTTTAAATGTCTATTAGCAGTCACAATCCATTCCAAACACCTGATCTCTGCTATGTTCTTTTTGACCAAAAAAAGAGAGATTTTATTAGCTTATGCCATGCTATGTTACAGCATTATTCTAGGGACTATAATAATAGTAAGAGATGTAGTGTCCTGGTGCCAGTATTGTAGATAAGCACATAGATTTAATTGAAAAAGCTCACACCCCAATATTACCACTTAGGTCAGTAATATAATCTGGTTAATAATTTCCAGAGTGCTAAGAGTCTAGCTTTCATCACTGATTTCCATAGCTATGTAAAGGTGAACGCATAGGCATATGATAGGAACTCTAATACTCACATATTTACCATATTGCAGTATAGGTAATAAGGATTATGACACTTTCTGATCTCTCTCCTCCTTCCAGTACCTTCCCCCACCATATTCTTAATGAGGTGGCTTTCGATCTTTAAAAATCCAATAATTGCCCCCATATCCGGAATAATGAGACAGACAACACTATTGGGTACTAACGGGCCACTTTATTAACTACAACAAAGCATAACAGCAACAAAATTGTAAGGGATACTCTGAATGCGACATGGCAAGGCTAGGGGTCAAGAGACCCTTCCCTCGCCATAATGATGTAGGGCGAGCCACCCAGCCCTGGAGGCAAGGCAAACGAAATGCCTTACCTCCGGCCAGCATGGCCAGGGTAATTGCCAGGGATAACCACCCCTGAGCCGCGAGGCTCAAAGGGAGGCAAGTCCCGGGCAAACTCTTAGGCAGTCTGTTTTTCCCGCCCCGGGCTGCAGGGCCCAAAGACTGTACCGACAAGACCCCTATTCCCAAATGGGTTATAAGCCGGTGCTCACCGTGCCGCAATCTGTTTGGAATAACAACCTGCCAACTAAAGTGACCACCTATTTAAACTCAACCACACCCAAGAATTGCCTTCGCTGCAGCTACAGTCCAAAGTAGGCAAAAACACCCCTTCCCTGAGCCAATTAGGAAGAGGTGAAAAATTCCTACTTGGCCCCTGAATGGGCGACCAGCAGAGCCTGAACTGTAAACTGGGTGAAGGGTGGGCCGAGCACAGGCGGCGAATGAAGGAGGGAAGCGAGGGCCGGCTCAGGAAACCTCCGGCCCCACCCCCCTGTTAGCCCTGGATGTGCTCCTCCCCGGAGCAGCCTCGCTCCTTGCAAGGAGGCAAAGACGGCCTGAGCGCGACACGACCCGATGGGCCAGCCTCGCTCGGACCGGATTAGTGTGTGTATGTAGGGGGGCTGACTAAGCCGGGTTGGTCCTGGTCAGTACTTGGATGGAAGACTACCAAGGAATACCAGTCTCACTGAACAGAGGCACGTATGGTAAACCACCTCTGAACGTCTCTTGCCTTGAAAACCCTATAGGATCACCATAAGTCAGTTACTATTTGATAGCAAAATAACAATAACAAATGGAAAAGTACTGTCAATGTGCATCCTCATCACAAACATATCTATGAAGTTTTTTTTTTTTGAACACAATTTTATTTTCATGAAAATATTGACATATCATCAGTTCAAATTAATATTTCAGTTTTAACCCCATACCAATATCCCCAATTTACTCTCTCCCTCCCGCTGGCTTCCCGCAACGCTTCCCCCCTCGTCCCTCCAGCACAACTTAAGATAACATCATATTCTTATTTCAATATTGTTCCAAATATAGTAAGTTATGTTTCACATCCCAGTTCTTTTCTAGGTAAACTTTAAAGTCTCTCCACTCTTCATAGAATTCCTGATCTTCTTTGTTATTCAATTTTTTTGTAATTTTGTCCATCTCCGCCATAAACAAAGTTTTTTGTATCCATTCTTCTAACTCTGGAATTCTTTCTTGTTTCCAACATTGTGCATAGAGTAGTCTCGCCGTTGTAATCAGATACCAAAATAGAGACCTTTTTGTAATATTCAGTGCTTCCATTTTAAGTCCTAAGAGCAGAATTTCTGGCGCTTTCTTAAAGGAACATTTCAGAATCTTTTGCATTTCGCTGTGGACCCTGGTCCAGAAGTCCACAGCTTTTTCACATGTCCACCACATATGGTAAAATGAACCTTCATGTTTTCTACATTTCCAACACTTGTTGGAAAGATTTTGACTCATGTTGGCTATTTTCTTTGGTGTCATATACCACCTGTACATCATTTTATAACAGTTCTCCTTCACATTAGTACAGGTCGAAATTTTAATCGAGTTCTTCCACAGATATTCCCAGGAATCCATAGAAATCTCAGTATTAACATTTACTGCCCATTTAAGCATTTGTTCTTTCACCGTCTCGTCTTCCGTATACCATTTTAACAAAACTTTATATACGGTAGAAATCGCTTTTTTCCCTCCTCCCTCCCAGACAGTTTCAATTTCATTTTTCTCTTCTCTGAAACCATATTTTTTCTTATCTGAATTGAACAAGTCAACTATCTGTAAATAGCTCAACCATACATATTTATACTGTATTTCATCCTGCTCTTTCATTTGCCATTCTGTACCAACTTTTTTAATTAAATCTCTGTACGGCAACCATTCTTTACCGCTTTGCCTCGTGTATGACGATAGAACTTCTGCTGGTACTATCCACAATGGTCTTGCATCAAAGAAAAATCTTTTATATCCATATCTATGAAGTTTTATTTTGGTTGTGTGCGTGTGTTTTTAAAGAAGTGCACTTGCTCTAGGTCTCAGAGTAATGGAAATGTGTTTCATTCTGTATTCTATAAAAACAAATTCTGTAAAAACTTACTCTGTAAAAAACAAAGCAAAATATATTTCTACTTTATTAGCACTATTCATTTTATTCCCTTAATGGAACTCTTCTTTTAAAATCTGGACACTGGACTTCACTGGTTTAATTGTATTCTCCTCTCTAATTCTTTACAGGCTAGGAGACTCTTAAAGTCTTTAAAACTCTTAAAACTATTTTTTTAAAAACTCTTAAAAACTCTTAAGAACAGAACTCTTAAAAAAACAGACTTGTGTAAATCTAATTTGGATTGGGGCTATTGCACAGGGTGATGGGAGCTTACTGTTCATCTGATTTGAAATGCTTCTCGCTGATGGGTGGAAAAAAGATCCAACAAGTTTTTGTCCCTGCTCCCAAAGCAAATGGCCCCAAAAGCCCTAGGAGCACTGTGACACAGTAATGGCAAGATACCTGGAGGTAGCTGTCCTGGCATCTGGGTTAGAGGACTCAGAAAGCCTAGATGTTAGCCGAATTGCTCTTTAGGAGAGACAACTGGAACAGTTTAATAATCGGGATTCAGGTCTATGTATACGCAGGATGGGCTGTACCAGCGCGCTTCAATGATGAGACGAAACGGTAGTAAAATAAAGCTTTCTTTACTAGTTATAATTCAGGCACACAAGAATAATAATAAAAACCAAACAAACACACAAGAACTAAGAAAAGCAAGTCAGATATTCACAGCACGGTTGCATTAGCAGGAAGTATCGTTGGTGGGGTATATTTATCTTCGGCGTGGCTCAGCTCCTAAAGCTTCCAGCAGGATGAGGGGATGGAAGGGGAGAAATAGGGTGGAAAACACGTGAATCCAGACCAGCCGGGAACACGTGGATTGACCTTAGCTGCAGACTAAGGCAAAGCGGTTTTCGGGAGTTGGGATATCAAGTTGGACAAGAGAGGGTTAAGCAGACATAAAGGGGTCGTTGGAGGGGATGAGAAGAGCTGCCCTGTTGGCTCTGTGCATGATCTTTAAGGTCTCCGGCGAGAGGGGAGGGGGTGGGCTCAAGCAGATTATCAGGTAGCCCAACCCTACAGGTCAGTGATTGGGTATGGGGTCAATATTCAATCTATTGATTAACTAGATGGGGAGGTGCCTGGGCAGGGGCAGGATACGTGCCGAGTCACCGGTAGAGCTGACGTGTCTTGTTGCTATGTGTAATGGACTTCCATTGTGGTCTAGCACAGGAGGACCTCAGAAGTTAAGCTTGTCAGGTGGAGACACTCGGTCTGGGCTGGCTAATGAGTTTCTGTGTTTGCGATCAACCTCTGTTTTTGCATACACATGATGAGCTTAATGACTCTGGGGGCCCTGCTGAGTTGATGTAGATCATCCTATGCAGCTGGCATCGTCTCTGGCTGCCCCCTGGTTGACCTTTATGTTCCACAGTCTCTTCACTAGCCCTTTCTGTGTCAAGCTTTAATTCATAAGACATAGTTCATAAAGTAGCCAAAAATAGATGCTTAGGCTAACATAGAGGTGCCTTAGAAATGGAAAGCCAAAAGGGCACAAATGACTGTTGATGAGGTTAGCTTTGGAACAGGGCTTGGGCACTCAAAGGGCTTAGAACCCATGGCTGGAACTGTTCCCTCTGATTCCATCTCTTGTCCCTAGCAGTGACAATGTGCAAAGATTTCCACATGCCCATGCTGCAGTTCTGAGCTTGTCCTCCCATGAATTTTTCAGAAAGTTCACAGCAGGTGTGATAGTACAAAATACTTTTCAGTCCCTTAGAAAAAGTACGCATATAGCCAAACAGACAGCATACATTTTAAAAATGTTTTCTCATTGTATAAATACATAGCTCTAATTTCCCTCCATAAGAGAATTCACAGTATGTTTTTGAGAGGCTGAAACGGTTTATAGCCAAAAGAGCACCATACATTTTAAGAAGATGAAATATATATATGTGGCCATAGTCTGGATAACAACACAGCTCCATTGCTTGAAAATAGGTAAATCTGACAGACTTTTAACTGTTTCCCTAAAGATCTTGACAACTTTGAAACCAAAACAAGAAGCACCGTATCAGTCAGAGAAGGACAAGGAGTCGTTCTACTCTGTGGTACCCCATCCCACTATGGAGGTAATAGTTGGTGTTTTGTGTTGTGTTTCACTTCATTTTCCAGCATAAATAAGCGGAATGTGCTAAGCATGCATATTTATTTAAAATCTTGGAGTGCAATCCATACTAGCACGAGTGTGGCAGTGTTCGGGGTCAGTAGGGGGCCTACATGGTTCAAGAGAAGCTTGTTACTCTCACTCAGAATGTTACCACTGTGATGGCCTGGTTGTGTGCTCAATAGTGATAAGGAATGTGCATGTAGACTTCTTAATCTCTGTAGTGGCCAGACATGCAAGGAGTGGCTGGAAGGATAGTGAATAAATCTCGTCATACATCTGAATTAATTTCATCACACATCTATTCCACATCTGTGCTAGTATGGATCATGTGCTATTGTATCCGTAATCATTTTTAGAAGTGAATCATAAAACAAATTGATTTACGATGAATTACTTCTAAGTTTGTATACAAAAAAGTTATAAAGTGATGTTTTAATACAGGACGTAGAGCCATGACATTTTTAAAAAGAATAAACAATAGCCATTGCAAATAAACACTCTGGGTTTCAGAAAAGTATTGCTAACTTTTGATCTCCATATGTTTAAATTTTTTACCAACTTTCTGGTGAATCACAAGTCCCAATGAATCATGGAATATACTGTCCCTAAATATAGTGTAATATATATTCATATTAACTACTAAAAGTATGTTTCTTAAACAAGGATGAAGGGGAAAATATTGTTTTTGGAACATTTTTGGAACATTCTACATGTTATAAGTGGCAAAAACAGATACTACCTCCCTATTCTGAAAGATGGACATTTTAAAATAAAATGTATGTAGATACTCTTAAAAGTATTGCAGGGTCTGGGGGATAATTAAAAAAGAAGAAGACAGGACATTACTGTGATTTCGATTTGCATAATTTTGTCTACTCATGAGTTCCCAACATTCCTTCATCTATGGCAGGCCTTGCATGGAAATTGAATGCTCTCAGGAGTCAGGCATCTGATAAACTGCTGGTGCCTGCAAAGGGGTGGTAGCAAAGAGGAGAAGCTGAGAATAGAGGTCACATACCTGTGCATTATTGTTAGGGTTGCCAGCCTCCAGGTGGGGCCTGGGGAACTCCCGCTTTTATAACTGATCTCCAAGTGACAGAGATCAGCTCCCCTGGAGAAAATTGCTGTTTTGAAGGGTGGACTCTATGGCATTGTACCATGCTGAGGCCCATCCCCTCTCCAAACCCTGCCCTCTCCTGGATCCACCCCCAAAGTCTCCAACCCAGACATAGCAACCCTAATTATCGTGCAGCTGGACTTGATCCAGCAACTAGGTTTACCAGCAAGGATAGGGTCCCTTATGTAGCCCTGTGTGCTTTAAACCAGGTGAACTAAACTGGGGGTGGGGGAAAGCTATCAGGTTTCGGGCTAGCTTTGTGTTGTTCTCATTGCCCTGGTCTGACATGGCACATGAGAAAAGGCCATGGTTCAGTGACCAGTTGCATGCTTTTCATCTCCAGATCAAGGGTCTCAGACATCATAAGTAACCAAATATCATAACAAATTACAGGAGGCTAAAGGCACAGTTTAAATAAGTTATCAAAAGATGTGCAACCCCTTCCTTCTAACGAATATTGCTAGCCATATCAAAACTATTTGGCTTCCTTTGAACTGCCTTGGATGTTTTACCTGAGAAAGGTATCTCAAAATTCACTTCAAAGTTTGCTGGAGGCAAAATCATAGTGATTCAAGGAATTCGTCTTCCAGGAGTTATTCTTTTTAAAACTCTTTTGGATGTTTCTTAAGGTTGCCAGTCTCCAGGTGGTACCTGGAGGTCCCCCCAGTATTACAATTTATCTCCAGATGATAGAGTTCAGTTCCCCTGGAGAATATGGCTGTTTTGGAAGGTGGACTCTGTGGCATTTTACCATGCTGAGGTCCCTCCCCTCCCCAGGGTCCACTCCCAGATCTAGCAACCTTAGTGTTTCTTGTCATTCCCCAGATATTTTTACCTGAAGAGAAATCACATCATCTGCTCCGTATTCCTCTCTAGGAGAAATTTCAGTAGTCACAGGGATAAAAATGATCCTGATCTCATAATTTATATTTTCTGTTGCTATTCCATGATAACATATTTTCAAAATTCTCATTTGTATTCACAGCTTTTTGTGATATTTTCTAACTAACGTGACATTATGTTCAGTGTATTGATCTGAAATACATGTTTTCTTAATAGAAGGAATTGCATAAGACATTTCATAAAAAGGACTCTCATGAATATGCTGCCTAAAAGATCTTGAAGATGCATTATTTCATAAACTTCCTCTTGCTAAATTTTATTAACTTCCTAACTGTATTTCATGGTGTAGAGTTTTTAGAGAAAGGTTTCAGAAGGAAAGCATCCTTGATAGATCCCCCGTGACATGCTGTTTCTAATTATAGTCACATAATATTATGGGAAGTCAGCGTAAAATTTCACAGAAACCACTGGTGTTTACAAACTCATTATCATACTGCGCTGATGTTGCATCTGAAAACATAAATAATGTTTTAAAAATGGCATTGATGATGGCAAGGACTTGGGACGGGAGAAAGAGGCGAGGTTTTGAAATGAATCAGTTGGCACAAAGTTCTAAGCTCATGAATTATACATTTAATTAAGGAATGCTAAACTGTGAGATTTCAAAAAACTTCTGATTTACTATGTTTTATTAAAAATACAATTTCCGTGCCACTCCTGCCACTGCTGGAGCATGATAGAAAGAGCTCCACAGTCAGCTGTCAAACTCCAGACAGCGGGAAGGAACAATTGTGACAGAAGGTGAAAAGAAGCCACCAAACAGAAGGGCAGTGAGTCAGGCAGATCAGAATGGCAGGGGAATCATAAAGGAGGTGAGCGACTCGTATCTAAAGGAGGCAGCTATATGGAAGAGGAGAAGAAAAGTTAGCACATAAGCTGTTCCATCCTCAAAGCACTGAAATATAAAAAGTAGAATTCCAAAAATGCCTGA
>NW_015162003.1:451454-490214 GCF_001447785.1 Gekko japonicus | reverse complement strand
TGTAGTCTTGTAGTCTGAATACGGGCTTGTCTCCTCTAATGTCAGTCTGCACTGCAGAAGATAGCAACTGTATGGCCACCTGGCTGTGCAGGCTGAATGGTGGAACTCATTGGGTCTATCACAGGTTTTCTTTTTAAAAGTATAATGTCTATGCATTAAAATGCCAATGCATAATGCAGGCAGCCACCCGAAATGCCCTAATGCAAATACCAATGCTAAACTTACCAAGCATGATTGGAAAATATGGCATTTGTTTAGAGAGTAGTTTTGGACACTGAAGAGCTCATTGGAACAGTCCATTTAAACACGTGTTATCTGCATTAACAGTCCATGGCTGATGCTACAATACTAAATAGTATACTTTCTTTAATATATTAACTTACTTAAAAGCTAGTGTGGTACAATAGTTAGTTTATTGCAAGTGATACCTGGGCTCATATATCTACTCAGCCATGAAGCTCCCTAGATGACCATGGAGAAGTCTTCCTTTCCCATGTTATCCTGATAAGGCTGAGAGAGAGAGATCAACCTAAGACCACCCAGCAGGACTCATTGGCAGCATGGGAATTCAAACATGGGCCTCCCAGATCCTAATCCAACAGCTTGAGTATATACCACAATGGCTTTCTGAAAGGACTCTGTTGTACCTGAACTTTTTGTACCCATAGTGCTGTTATTCTATAGTTCCTCATCCACAGATATGTACAAAAATGAGGAATGTAGATGGTGTTATGCAGAAAAGCCATTTTGCCCCCTGAGCTAGAAATAAAGCGACAGACAACTGTTTGGAATTCAAACAAGGGCCACTTTATTAACTATTTTTTTGCATAATAAATCAGCAGCAAAGAAACTAAGTGGGAACAGAACAGGCAAGGCAGGTGTCACTCGAGCCAACCTCCTTGCCTAGATGTATGGGCAAGTCACTAGCCCCAGTTTAGGGCCAAGTCTCTGGCCTGCGACCGGCAGCCCAGCACACAGGTCACCTCCCAAGAGCGCCTACCCCTGAAGCCCTACAGCTAAGAGGCTCCCTGAGGTGGTCACCATTCCCAGCCCTAAGCCCAACAGCCCTGGGGTTGTTCCTGATGACCCCCTGGTCCCCAACTGGAACTGGCTGAAAGTGATTACCGGTTCTGCATTCTTTCCCACCCTACTCTGCCACAGGCAAGGCCAAGCCTCTGCTTTGGCCGCCGCAGCCACCTAACAGCCCAAGGCTGCCCTAATCCCTTGCTGTAATTCCTCTAGGAATATGTCATTGCCCTTGTTTGACAAATGGATGCCATCATCCCTGTATAGGTCAAGCTCGACCTGAATACCTTGATAAGAGAGAGACTGACCTAAACCCCCCTCCAGTGCCTTTTCCATATGTCGGTTCACCTTCTTCCGGGCCCTGTCCAAACCCCGGGGGTCCCCAAGGCCACGCCAGACACAACGCGGCAAAATTGCTGACCACACAATCTGCGTACCTGGCCACCTTGCTTTAATGGTGGCGAGGTCAGCCTTGGCCTGAATTGCCAATGCTATGCCCTTCAGCAGGCCCAGGTCGTTACCCCCAAGGCGGATAACCAAGACCTGCGGGAGGGCCCCTGCCGTTTTCCCAACAACAAAGGGAGAAGTCTGGGCCATCTCAAGCCTCTTCTCCCTAACCACTCAACACAAGCCCACCCGCTGAGGCCCAGCTGTGATCCCACAGGTGTCCTCCTGGTGTGATGGGCAGCCCAGAAAATCATACTGTGGCCACAAACCAGAACGTCGTGCCTCGCCGGCCTGCTGACAGCACCTGTAATGAGAGTTTTGTCAACATCCAAACTCAAAACTTGTTCTTTTGAACATAATTCTTATACGTGCGGGAACGCCAACGGCCGACCGACCGAATATCAGTGGGAGAATACCCCATGTCAGCTGCGGTGGAAGCCGCCCAAATCCTGAAGGAGTGGGTTCCAAAACGAAAAGCCCCCAAACCCAGCTTTTTCAGCGCCTTCTGGGTTAGTGACCAAAACTGAAATTTGGTAAGAGGGGAACCATCCCTATGGCGGAATAGAATGCCAACCTCTGACCCCCTCCATGCAAGGTAATGCCGCAGCACCCATACCGGGCATAGCTCCTGATCAGAGCACTGACCCAGCTCCAAGTGCGAGCCTTTCCCCCACTGGTCGGTCTTGGAATGTCGAAACAACACCCCAACCTTGTCTACCGACACGGTAATGTCACTTAAAGCAAGGCCCTCCTAGAAGTATCCTGGCGTGATGCAGCCACTAATTTGCTAATGCTCAGTGCCCCAAAAAAGGCTAACAATGAAGCTGCATGAAAAAGAGCAGTCTCATACATGTCAGCACAGATGTTTGGCCATAAGGCATGAAGGCCTTTAAGTATTGCTGGGGACAATGGTTCCCTGGTATCCACTGCAGGACTGCCCTCTCGGGACCAACCCTCCAACATCTTCCTAACTCTGAAATCTCCTGTATAGTCAGCAAAACCTGATGCTTTACTGGCATATGCCAAGGAAGACAGCTGACACTTGATGGTCCTTACAGCCAAACCTCTCTTCTTGGAATACACACAAAATTGAATTAATTGAGGCACTGGAATGGGCCAAACCGGAGGTAGGCCCATTGACTGCCTAAAGTCAGTGAAGTCACTACTGGCCCTCCTGTAGGATTTCCTAGTTGATGGAGCTAAAGCTAGTCCAATTGCCCTGTCGGACTCAGCCCTCCAATCCCCCAAAAACTCACGGGCATCCTTACCAGGGAATGATCTGCATCTGGAGCTCCAGCAAAGATATTTTACTGAGCTTAGTAGCTTGTCCAATTAACTTTTTCAACTCCTGGATTTTATCCCAGGGCAAGCGGGACAACTGATCTCTGGTATCCAACTCAATCCCTAAGTACGTTAGTATCTTGGTGGGCCCCTCCGTCTTTTCATGGGCCAACAGAACTCCAAGCTCCCCGGCCAAAGATGTAAAGGAGTCCAACAAGAATTGACAGTGCCCCTCCCACAAACAGAAAATCATCTAAGTAGTACACGGTACTAGTCAGCCCCATCCCAAAACGCAGGCCCCACTCTAAAAACGTACTAAACTTCTCAAAAACTGCACATGAAACGGAGCACCCCATAGGAAGAGCCCGATCCATGTAAAACCTATTCTCAAATGCAAAACCTAACAATTCAAAGTCCCCAGGGTGAACAGGGAGAAGACGGAATGCGGATTTTATATCCCACTTGGTGAGGTCTGCATCCATCTCACAGCTGCGCACAACTTGCATAGCCTGGTCGAACGATGTGTACCTGACCAAGCACAGCTCATCAGATATCGCATCATTGACTGATCCTCTCCGAGGGTAGGACAGGTGGTGGATGAGTCTAAACTCACCTGGGGCTTTGCTGGGGACCCCCCCTAAAGGTGACACCCTCAAATTGGGACATGGTGCAGCCACAAAGGGGCTCAACTCCCTGCCCTCCTTGCATTCCTTGGCAATTTTTTGCCTCACCACCTCTTCCATTCCCCTAATGGATTTTAGGTTAGGAGCCCGGAATGGCCTCCTGTCACCCTGGTAGGGTATTCTAAAACCAAACATAAATCCTTCTAACAAATACTTACCCACCTGTTGATTGGGATAATCCCGTAACAGGCGGGCCAACATATGAATCTTAACGGGACTAGGACCCTTTGTTCCCAGCCCCTTGTTGGCCTCCGCCACCGAAATTACACTTCCCACCTCTGCGGCCTGACTTAGATCTTGGCCTGGGGAAACTAGAGAGTGGATGGGGGCCTGCAAACAGTGGGCACTCATGCCAAAATGAACACACCTTCCTACTGCACGTGCCCTGTGAAGTGAACTCCCAACAAAGTGGGCGCCACTGGGGTGCCTGCCAGCTGGGAGCTCGAGCCGAACTCGGACCCAGTAGCCTGTGCACCACATGCCCACTATCTGAACAGTTCCCGGCTGCAGGCCATGCTGCTGCCATAGCTTCGAGCCACAGGTGGGGATGAATCCGATCCCACCTCCAGGTTGGATTCATGGCGGCCCACATTCTGAAGCCTTCATCATACTCCAGCCATGCCATTCCCATAAAGTGAGTATATGCCTTATAAATAATGTCCATATACTTCAGCATGGGGGAGGCCCTCCATGGTGTACGATGACCGCTGTGTAAATAAGGAACCCCGGATACCAGTTGGCCCACATCCTGCCGGCCCTCCGTTTCTTCAAGTGTTCTTTTTCGTGCTCGTCTAAATCCTTCTTATCTTTCTTATCAAGTTCCCTAAAAAGGAGGATGAAGACGTTGACAAAATCCCCTTTAAGGATCTTGTCACGTGTGGCTGTAGACAGTGATGAATGTGATCCGCACCCTCCTGAGTGACCTCTGCAGCAAGAAGATTGAGAAGATGAAGGCCTAGTGCCACCAGGGCCACTTCTTGGCTTCTTTACCCTTGTCCTCTTCAATTTCCTTACCATCCTTGGAAGGGGGGCCCTTATAGACCTCCAGCTGCCTTCCACCATCATCAGCCTCTTCCGCTTGCTGACCTGATGTCCCCTGGCCATCCTCCATCATGGCCAAACATGCCAGGATCTTTGCCGGAAATGCAGAAGGAGCCTTGGGTTTTGATTTCTTAGCACCCTCAGTTGTAATAGGGGGCAGGGCGAGCTTCCCCCTTTGCTTCTCCAAGGCATCCAAGCGTGCCAAGATAGCAGCATTAATGGGATCGTCCTCGCCATCAGATAATTCTGGCCTCGCCGGCTCGAGGGTAGGCCTCTTAGGAGCCGGTTGCTTGCCCTTGGCCCGGCCCTTTCCTTTTCCAGATGCCATCCTGTCTATGCTAAAGTATCAAAACCAATGCTTCAGAGAGAGGGCTATATGGTGATTCACCACTAGAGTGCGCCCGAGTAAGCACTGGCTGGATACAAAATTTAACAGCCTACTCTAGTTGCCCAGCAACAGCCACCAGGGGCAACCCCGAAGAACCACTTGTATTCCTCAAGTTACCCAGCAACAGCCGCTAGAGGGCGCCTCGAAAGTCCCAACTGCGAGCCAGATTAAACAAGTATTACTGCTTAACCTTCCAAGATGGCCGCTGTTAACTTGGTCAAGAAGAACCCCCAAAATGGCTGCCGCCTAAAGCCCTAAATACCCATTGATCCTTACCCATCTGTATAAGGAAAGTGGTGTGTGTGGGGGGGATAGGAACAGTGCAAGGAAATGGAACTGGGCCCCAGCAGCCTTACCAACTGCACTAAATGAGCATGGAAGAATAGTAAGGGCAGGGACAGACTATGTGTGTGTCTTGCTTCAACAAGGTGGAGCAGGCTGCCAAGGGGCCGCCCCAGTGGCCATGCTCCAACTGTGGCCCCACTAAGCAGGCGCCAGCCCGCCCGATGCGCCACCTGATGCCGTCGCCTGACTCGCTGACTCCGCCTACACCGCCATCCTAATCCGGCCATTCGGCTGAGCAAAGAACTCCATGCCACGCTCGAACGCCTCGGAAAAAGGCTCTCCCCGACTAACGGTACCATCCCAACTGCCGGAGCTGCCCCAAAGAGCGCCGCTGCCTCAGCCCTTTTTTGTTGCCCACAAGCCCCAAGGTAAGCCTGAAGCCAGCACAAAGGACTAACCTGCGTCGTGCTCGGAGCAAACGGTCTCTTCGAGCACGAGGTGCAACTGAGAAGGAGGGGAATGGGGCCGAGCCTATAAAGGCTTGCCCTGCCTCCTCAGTGTCGAGACCTGCTGCGTCTCAGCGCATCTGTCTGTCAATTTCCTCCCGGCAGCAAAACAGCCCATGCACTCAATCAACTTTGCCGATAGCGCACGAGCCTCAATCTTATAGTTACCTCCACAGAGTCACTGCAATGAAACAGTCTAAAAAAACCAGCTCAGTCTCCCCTGCTGAAGATGCCACCTCCATGCAGCGGAGGTTGAGTAAACTCAGAGTTCAGAGTCCAGTATCAGAGCAGATTGTTTTTAAATGCTGTTTTAATGCTTATTAGTATGTCTGTGTTGCCGAATGGCCTAACTATTGCTGTGATCCACCCTGAGCCCATTTGTGAGGAGGACGGACTATAAATTTGAAAAATAAATCGAAAGAAAGAATGAAAGAGGGAGGGAAGGGAAGGCTGAACTGCATCAAATTCCTTGAAATCACTTTTGAGAAAAGAATGCAATAACACTAAATTTAGACAACAGGGTTAGAAGATTCTTAGGAGGTAATGCAATCCAACAAGCTTGCAATAGTGCATTTTTTCAGATCTAATTACAAAATACAAAAAAAACCCCTCACATATTATTACTGTGCCCAAATGCCCAACTTTTAATAGTGAAGATATTTTCTGTTATCTAGCCTCAATCTGATCAATTGCAACTTTAATCCAAGGCATTACATCCAGCAGCTTGGAAAGAAAGCTATAAGAGCACAACAAAATAAAGCTCCTTTTTTATGCACTGCTGAGCTTGTGTCTCACATGTCGATACATCACTGATCCCTAATTTCTTGGTTGCACAATATTTTATTATTCTCTCACAAGTGTGTGAATCATCTGTACTAAAAAAATAATACGCTTGAACCAGATACAATGAAAGGTTTATCTATAGCGGTTAATTTATAATTGTCTAAGTCATTTCTTTAATCTACATTAAATTAATTTTGGACATGTCACTGTGAAATGGGTTTATTCCTCCCACCCCAAATCCCTTACTGAATTTTAAAGCATTCAATTTCCCATGATTTGACATAGTGGTATCATTGAAACATTTGTACTCACTGTCATTGCACTGGAGAGATGAAAATGAAAATTAGCATTTTCTTTTTTGTACAAGTGTTGTAACATTTCAACATTTGTATTCCCATTTGAAATGAAAGATAAGAAAGCACTTGACACAGGAGGATGACAATGAATGGGGTGGGGAGGAGAGAGAAAGTTGTACATATTCTAGTGATAATCCAGTTCAAGATTCACCATTAAAAAAAAAAAAAAACCTTTACACCATTTTGTTAATCATGGAAGTGGTCCATTAATTTTTTTTTTTAAAAAAACCCTTTTCCAATAGTGCTAAAACTCATAGCAGAGTTTTGTTAGGAAGATATGTGTAATAAGTGTTTGATGTTTTCCAGATTTGTCCTATGCTTGGATTTTCAATGATAATCCCTTATATGTTCAGGAGGACAATCGGCGATTTGTCTCTCAAGAGACAGGGAATCTGTACATTGCCAAAGTGGAACCCTCTGATGTGGGCAATTACACATGTGTTATAACTAACACAGAAGCTAAACAAAGTATTCACGGCCCACCCACACCACTTGTGCTTCGTACTGATGGTAAGTTTTAACAGTCTTAATTAAGCTAAATTAATTGTTCTTTGACAACCTTGCATTAATTGTCCATTTTATTCTAAGATTCGAGAAAAAATTCTGGACACTCTTCTTTTTACATAGTGCAGTCTTCCTGAGAGTGTCAAGGTCCAGTTGCTATTCTCTGGGCAAAATGCTTCTATAACTTTTAATGTTGCTTGTTTTCTTCAATCTGTAATTTGAACCAGGGAAACTATTAATTGATCATTTCTGTACTTTGGATATGGCTATTGTGGGTAAAATCTCATGGAGGAACTGTGTGAATGAGCAAAAGGAGTTTGCTTGGGAATATCTATGTTAGGGGAGCAACTGCAAACAGATCTGTTCAGAAGTAAGCCCTATATTACTGAGTGGGGCATACTCTCAGAAACGTATCCTTGTGATTGCAGCCTAAACCACTTACGAGGTCTCTGGCAGTTAAACTGTAAGAATGGTAGAGATTCTCATTTCAAGCAGTGCTGAAAATTTAAAGATTTCTAGTCACTTTCTCACAGAATCGCAACCCTCAGGGAAAGTTTGATTTATGAGTGGAATAGCTGTCCCCCCCCCTTCCTGGCTATTTTTTGTAAAGCAATGTCAGCTCTGAGGATTGGTGTGGTGGATAAAGTGTAGGACAAGGAACAGGGACAAGGACCAGAGACAATTGGGTTTAAATCCCTTGCTCAGCCATGGAAGCCTGCCAGGTGACCTTGGGCCCATCACAATCTCTCAGCCTAAACTTCCCTTACAAGATTGTTGTTGTGGGAATTAAGCAGAGGAAGGGTGAAAAGCCCCTTTGAGTACCTAATCAAGGAGAAAAGCACTACAACAGTTTGGTGTAGTGGTTAGGAGCATGGACTCTGATCTGGGAGAACTGGGTTTGATTCCCCACTCCTCCACATGCTGCAGCTGGTGTGACCTTGGGTCAGTTACAAGTTCTTTCAGAGCTGTTCTCTCAGGAGCAGTTCTTGAAAGAGCTCTCTCAGCCCCACCTACCTCACAGGGTGTCTGTTGTGGGGAGGGGAAGGGAAAGAAGATTGTAAACCACTCTGAGACTCCTATGGGTAGTGAAGGGTGGGGTATAAATCCAATCTCTTCTTCTATTTCTAAAAAAATAATAAATAAGTCAGTGGTGTTTGATCAATGTTAGTGTATCACATACCCTAGTTATCAGTGACTGCTGGGGGGAAAATCCACATGAACTCAGTTGCTGGAACATCAGAATACATTGCTTGGTTTACCTTGATAGGTCACAATTTATACAAGTTTGGCATATACTGTTAAATCTAAAATAGTTACAAACATTTTTTTAAAGGACATAAAAAGAACAAACAATGCAATCTACTGTAATTGTGTTGGAGTAAAGAATTATAATAATCTTATAATAGCCAGTGTAATGCTGGAATAAAAAACTGCTGAGATTAATGACAGATTAGCCCAGTTTCTCAATTCAGAAAATTGCTTGTGTTCTTTTCATTGCAAGAGACATAAAGCCAAAGAGAAGTATGGAGTTCTGCTTTGGATTTTCAATGCATCTGACTTTGTGACTAAGTTTCATGCTGTCCAAAAATCAATCAGTTTTAGAAGTTAGAAAGAATACAGTATGCTGCCTGAGAGTACTGCTAAATGCTGGGTCAAGAGATCAAGGGGAATTCACTCATGTGATTTAATTTGTAGACTTCATATTGGGCATCTGCACAGTGATGAAGTTCTCCACAGAGGCCCACTCTTGCTCTCACTGGAAGACACTTATTAGTTTCCATGGGAACAAGTAAGGCCACAACTTTATCTTTTACACTGAAAATCTGTTGTAGTAGACAGGTCTGAGGCACAACTGGAGTGTTGTTCTGTTTTGATGTTCAACAGGTGTGATGGGGGAGTATGAACCAAAGATTGAAGTTCGTTTTCCAGAAACAACATATGCAGCAAAGGGTTCAACTGCTCAACTAGAATGCTTTGCCCTTGGAAAGTAAGGATGTTAATCTCTCTCTTTTTTAAAAAAAAATAAATCATAATTATTGTTTGTTACAATAAAATGTTAAAATTTACCAATGATGAGTTAAATGTGGATATAAAATAGTCAAGAAAAGGTTTAAATATTTGTTGACTTACAACATTCATACTTTGGAATTCCCATTGGGGAAGGTATATGCCATCTCACTGGCCTGACAAAGTAGACCCTTGAACGCCAGTTCCTTTCAGGTGTTTTAGGTTAGCTGACTTTCCAAACAAACCATTAATTTATGTTGTTGAAGGCTTTCATGGCCGGAGTTCATTAGTTGTAGATTTTCTGGGCTGTATGGCTGTCGTCTTGGCATTGTAGTACCTGACTTTTCGCCAGCAGCTGTGACTGGCATCCTCAGAGGTATAATGCAGAAAGATGGAGTACTCTCTGTGTCAATGTGAGAAGAAAGATGGTAGGCAGTATCTACTCAGGAAGGTGGGGTTACGGCTGAGTCATTATCTTGTAGGAGTTTCCCAGGCTGTGACATACTAATGGAGGAGCATTCCTGAGGAGGTTCTTTTGCATATGTATTGGCTGTTAAAATTCTAATCTTATTTGTAGTGCTGTTGTAAGATGTAGAGCATTTTGTGTTTTTCAGGACAGGAAACCATGCCGTATTCATTTTTAAAGTCTCTTCTTTCCTGTTGAAATTGTGTTTATGTTTATGGATTTCAGTGGCTTCCCTGTATAATCTGACATGGTAATTGGATGTGTTGTCCAGATTTTCAGTGTCTTGAAATAAGATACTGTATCCTGTTTGAGTTAGGCTATGTTCAGCCACTGTTGATTTTTCAGTTTGGCACAGTCTGCAGTGTCTTTCATGTTCTTTTATTCTTGTCTGGATGCTACTCTGTGTGGTCCCAATGTAAACCTGTCCACAATTGCAGGGTATGTGGTATCTTATGCTCTACATAAGATACCACAGCTGCTGGTGAAACATCAGGTACCACAATACCAAGACCACAGCCATACAGCCCGGAAAATTTACAACTAAAAAACCATTAATTTGTCATTTCTAACTCTAATAAGGAATTGACACTTCCCTGGTAACTAAGCCTACAAAGTCTCCTCCAGACAAATAATGTATAAGTCTTGTAAAACTCCAGTGTTCTGAAATAATACCAATTAAAATACTTTCTTTGTTGTAGCAAATTGAATTCTTCAATGTGAGAAAGTTAAGCTAACTACTGTAAATATTTCTGACATCTCACTTAATTCTTCCTATTTGAAAGGCTGTTTGCTTTGACACTCAAAATAAGTATACCTGTGCTTTTACATATGAGATTTATTTCAAGTAAGCCAGCCTAGGCAAATGTAACATGAACCAATGTTCAAGTTAAGATAATTGAGTTTTCCTATGTCTCTGAAAAAGAGGGATCTTCGATCATATTCAGAGAGCAAAATAAATACTGAAAATTTCAATACACATCATGTATTGCTGTAAACTCTTCGATAAATCCAGCCAGCTTTTCACTCAGGCCTGCCCCATCCCACATGCCTTTTTTCTATGGGATCTAAGATCCCTTTTTTTGAGATTAAGGAGGACCCCTTCTTTTTGTACCAGCTGAAAAGCTGGCCAGATCCAACCTTCTACTATATCGACTCTGCTACAACCATTGTAATGATATTGGGTGAGAATGTTTCTGGTGGTCCTTATTGCACAAAAATGTATGCAACAAAATGTATGCAACTGAATCCCAACAGCCCTATTTAGGAAGGGATTTCTTGGTGTGAAGAAATGGCAGGGGGTGATCCTTACCTGCCAGAAGTTACAGTCCAAACTTGTTTTGTTTTTTTGTGGGTTTTTTTTGCAATAGCAAGGAGACATTTAGGCTCCTGTTGTAGGAAAGTCAGGTGAGAGTAGGGACAACTGGAGCAAAGAAGCAGCAGGAAGGTTGAAATGCCCTTCTCCTACTGCTTTTTTACTCCAAATTATCATCATCATCAACCTGAATCAGTTCTTGTTCCTTCCTGAATAAGAGGAAGGAAAAGGAGGAGGGAAACGCTGGGTTCCAGTTCCATGCAGATGCATATAATATGTGGTTTGAGCCTAACAGGTTATCAAATATACTGTTTACAATGCGGCTAAAGGAACAGCTTGTTGTGTCAAGAGATATAAATTTTCTAGAAGTTTTGAAGCCATGGGGGGAGGTTTTTTCCTATTGCAATGGAGATGTGGGGGAAGTGAAACATATGCAAAACTTACTTTCCCATCAAACCCAAATTTATTTTACTGATTTAACTGCATAAAATGTATCGTTTGTCATTTAGTTAGCACATAAAATATTACTATTGGGCATATCTATGAAACTAGTCTAATACCCGTGCTTCACTATGGTATTTAAGTTTCTTAAATCCAGTTAGAATACTGATGATGTGAAGTTTGAAATGTAACATTTGTTGTAGGAATTCTAATGGAGAAAACTGTAGTGCAAGCAGGCAGGTTTTACCTCAGAACGCTGAGCTACACAGGCCCCAGTCACACGGGTCAGAAAATGCGAGGGGGAGGAGTGGCTCTTTGTGCTGTCGCAATCTGATGCACGATTAGGTGATCAGACTTGACGGTGGCACACCGGGGTTTCCACCATCAGCACACGCAGCAAAGAGGACACTGGTGTGATCACACCACAGGAGTCCAGATGCAGCCCGTGGCAAACCATTTGCTGGTAGGTCGATCCTGGTAGCTTTTAACTATGCAGCTTCGGTGGCTTGCTTTGGGTTGGCCAGGGGAGTGCTATGCCTCCCAGATGTTCCAGTGAGATTGCACCCGGAAAATCCACTGCAGTACCGTGCCTTCAGCGTGGCAAATGCTGTGTGTGACCGGGGCAACAGTTGAGCAATTGGGGGGGGGGGGGGAGGCAGCAGCCTGCCAGGCACATGGAAAACAATTGGAGGAACACATTTTGCCTCTTTTTTTACCCCCTTAGGGATTGTGTTTCTCAGAAATCTCTTCGTAGTTGGGGCTGATGTCATGTTAGGAATGCACTCCCCTTATTTTGGGTTTCTTGGTGCAGGGGTTTGGCCTGGGCATTGAAGGGTGTGTGTGCAGGGTATAACTTTTCTTTTCAAAAGTGCTTCTCATTTATGTTACATTTAAGAACTGGGACATTATACAGGTTCGTAGTTACAGTGGGGCATTAGGGGGCCCTGCCCCTTTAATTAAAAGTCCCACCACAAAAATAGCCATGCCAGAAACCTTATTTTTGAGGATGTTGACTCATGGGAATGCTTTTGAAAGACTCACCATGACCTAGGTGGTATACAGCAGGACAGGCCTAGCAGAAAGTGGAATTTTTGGAGATGTATTGAAGTGCCTTCTTCAGTGCCCTTCTAAGCTTTCCTGCCTTGTGGAAGAGAACTCAAAAGGCATTTAAATGCCCTTTGAACTGTGTTTTCCTAGGAACTAATGCGCTGGCTGTGCTGTCCCTTGAAAAGAAGGAAGGGAACTCAAAAGGCATTTAAATGCCCTCTGAATTGTGTTTTCCTAGGAACGAATGCGCTGGCTGCGCTGTCCCTTGAAAAGAAACAGGCTTGGAACCTCCCCCTTTAAAGACAGGCATTCAGATTAATTTAATTAACTGTAATTTAACTGCCCCCTTAAAAATTCAAATGCCTCCCGAACAAAAAAATCCTGGTTACAGGCCTGGGGACATAACTACGTATTCAAAACAACATCCCAGCAATCAGATATTAAGCAAGTTCATATGAACCAATTTTTTTAGAACTCACACTGTGAAAACCTAATACAGGTAACCAATTTTATACAAATCTGGGGTATATTTCCATAGTGGATGGGAGAGTGGTTACTGGTATCGCTAAGGTGATCCTGCTGTGATGGCCTCCCTGATGGATTGAAGTACCCTGGCCCTGCTCCTACACCTGACAAACACCTGCCTGTCTGGTGTAAGGGGGGGATTGTGTTTAAAATCATTGGGGAGACTGGGCTAGTAGCATCACCTTAGCAGTTCTTCTAAGCAGTCCTCCCCAATGGCTTTAAGGACTCCGTGCCCCTTCCAACCCTTTTTTAATATATTTTTTTATTTTTTCCAAAACTACAAATAAGAAAAGGGGATGGGAAAGCTACAAACTATGGGAGAAAGTATAGCAAAACTACTAAAACCCCAAGAGGTGAAGGTACTGTACTTGTTACAATATAGTAGCTTCTAGTATATATGGTTAAATTACATTGCCAGTGAATTAATATTTGTTGCTTATATATGTCAAGCCCAGATAATTTGACTTGGCAAGGCTCAATACAAAAGACAAGTTAATTAAAAAAAAATTAAACAGACTTCAGAGATAATCAGCAACTCATTTTTTATATCTTCTTTCCCTCAATGTATATACTTCTTTGGGGGCAGCCGCCCCTAATTCCGAGCCCGAGCCCTCTTAAGCAGGTGATTCTTCACCACTTTCCTTTTGTTCATCTTCTTCTCCTGCGGGTTCCTTTTGTTGTTGCAAAAACTCTTGTGCTTTCATAATACAGTCAATTTTTTTTCTTTCTTTTCTTTAAATTTGAAGAGTAGTCCTTCAGGTAGAATCCATTTGTAAGAGATGCTATTCTTTTGAAGATACACCGCCTAGTCTCTGTATTTGTTCCTTTCCCCCCATATTTCAAAGGGAATGTCTTTTAGGACTTTTATCTCTTTACTGTCGATTTTAAGGGTAGTTCCATTTGTTGCCTATAGGATCTGATCCCTCACTTGTCTTCTGGAGAATCTCACCACCACTTCCCTGGGCAGATTTTTTTCTTTATAAATTTTTAATGTGACCTATAGATCACATCCATCTCACTTATAAGGAAATCCGCTTTTAAATCTACTACTGGCCCCAAAGCATCAGCCAAAGTCTGTTTGATATTCTCCCCTTTAATCTCAGGAATTCCCTGAAATCTCAGAATATAGCTTGCCTTTTCCATGTGAAGTTGTAAAAGTTGTGCTTCATCACAGTTCCTCTTTTTTCCCATCTCCTGCATTTGTTTTTTAAGCTTTTTAATGTTGGCATCCACTTCCTTCAAATTCTCTGCTGTTGGCTCTGGGTGTGTGTGTTTTTAAGCCCCCAGAGGGGATTTTTTATTGATTTTTTCCACTACAAAAAACTACAACAGAAAAGGGGGAGGGGGAAAACTACATATATAGGAGAAAGTAAAGAACCCACTACTAACTAAACACCCAAGAGAGGAGATTCTCCAACTAGCTTAGATACATCGAGTCTTCTCATCGTTGATCCCTTTATAAACTGAGTCAAACAGTTATAGCCCTTTCCCCTTAAAGTTTAAATTTAACTGTCTAGTAACAGTACCCCCAATCATCCCAAAACCAAAATTTTCAAAGGCACAATTCAGAGTCCTTCAGCCTTTACTTCTTCTTTTCCCTTCTCTTCCGCAACTTATAGGGACTTGGGGCTGCCACCCCTTGCTCAGACAGAGAGTCCTCTCCAGAAGAACCAGTTTCCAGCTCGCCGCTGGACTTGCTGTCCTCTTCTTTTTTTTCGTCCTCTGACCTTCCCAGCTGAACCTTTAAGAATTCTTGAGCTTTCAGAACAGAGTCAATCTTTTCTTTTTTATCTTTGATCTTAAACGTTATGCCTTCTGGAAATAGCCATTTATATCCAATTGAGTTTGTTTGAAGAAAAAGCACAAGTTTTTTGTATCTCTTTCTGCGTTGTCTTACTTCAAATGGAATATCCTTTAGCATTCTGATGGTGTTTTCCCCTGCTTTCAGGGGTGTTCCAGCAACCACTTTCAGGATAGCATCCCTGACATGCCTCTTCGAGAATCTTACTACAATTTCCCCAGGCAGATTATTTTTCTTTATATATCCCGAATATGATCTGTAAACCACATCCATATAATTGAGCAGCGATTCTGCCTTCATTTCTGATACTGGGGCTAGTAGTTCACTCATCAGGTCTTTAAGATTCTCCCCTCTATTCTCTAGCATGCCCTGGAAGCGCAGGACCATGTTAGCCTTATCCATTTGAACTTGCAGCATTTGGTCTTCCAAAGAAGTTTGTTTCTTTTTCAGCTTTTGCACTTTCTTCTTCACTTTCTATGTAGTTACAGCCACTTCCTTTACCTTCTCGGCATCTTGCTTCATTATTTGTATTAAATTGTTTATTTGTGTTTGTTGTGCAGTTATGCCTTGTGTAACCACAGACATCTGTTCTTTGAAGTTATTCAGCTGTTCCAGTAGAGGGTGAATGTAGTCAGCTACAGCCTTTGCCGTCTCACTGGTAGTTTCCAGTTTTGGGCTCTCCGGCCCTTTCGCTTTCAAAAGTCTTTCTTTGTCCCTCTTCCCCACCATCTTTTGTTTACTTTTGCAAACTTTTCAAAATTCTCTGAATGTGCGCTTGACTGCTTGGACTTGCTTTGGTAAGTACTTCTACGCAGTTTCACTCGTGTTTTCTTCCGCTCCCCCCCTCAGTCACTCAAAAATTCATGTGCATGGGAGGCGTCCCTCCCCCGCTCATTTTCTCTCTCGTTCAGTGGGGTGGGGTGGGGAGCTATATTTTTCTCTTTAAACGCTAAGGGGTTGACTCATAATCGGTCATTTGACCTTGCTTTTATTTTGTTTCTGCCGCATGATCTCCTGTGCTCGGCCTGGTCAGCGTCACTAAGCCCATTTGGTCTCGCAGCATGGAGAACCATCAAAACAAAGAGGCACCTCAATTCTCAGGCATTCCACCCTCGAAGAGGCAACCTCTTACAAGTTCCATGGCCAGGGTCCCTTTGCCGGGACCCTGGGGGGGGGTTGTGAGGGGGGTTGTGAGCCTGCGCACCCCCTTCTTCAGCTGGAGCGCAGCTTCACCCCCGGGAGGTCCGGTGAGTCTGCTAGCGCGCCACCATAAATCGGAAGTCGGCTCTGTTTTTTTAACATTCTCATTTAATTGTTGCTATTGTGCAGCAAAGTTTTCATTGAGCATCTTCATTTGCTCCAGCAGGGGTCATAATGCTTCTGTTAACATCTTTGAAAACGTCTATGGTTGTGTCCGGTCTCGTGACTGCACTCGCTGGGCTAGCACTTCCTGAAGTAGGCTTGAGTTTCGGGAGCTTATCTTTCTCTGTTTTTTAATGCGAGGATGTTTACATTCGCTCAATTTTGCCAAAAGTCTCTAAAGTCTGCAGACCACTTGGAAATCTCTTGTAAGTTCCTTACTATAGTCCCATATCGCTTTTATTTCTGTCCCCCTTAAACAATCATGCTGAAAGTCTGTATTATTTCTGTGGGGGGGTTACCCGCCCTCCCCCTCACTTAGTTCAAGGGATACTTTCAGCCAATTTTCTGTTGCTTATTTTCAACCGGACTCACTGTTAATGTCAATCTGGTAGATCTCGCTTTTCTCATGTGTATTTCGCTTGCCCTTCACTTGCTTGTCCCAGTGTGCATCACTTGACCCAATGTGGGAACACAGTGGTGAGACCGTCAGGGCATCGGGATGCCTCAATCCCCCGGCAACGCACTGGCGGAGAGGTGACCCTTAGTGCCTCATGACTAGAAGCCCTTCACAAGGGCCCCTGGGGGGTGCGTACAATCTCACCCCCTCTCAGTCTGCTGGTTCACGGATCATGTCCTTGGAGCGCCCAAGAGACACGTCTGCCATTGTTTCACCAAAACCAGAAGTCCCCCTTCCAACCCTTGACAGGCAGTTGTCTGTCAGGTGTAGGAGGGGTAGTGTGTCTGAAGGCATCAGGGAAGCTGGGTCAGCAGGATTGCTAAGGAGATGCTGCTTGGGCAGCCTCCCTGATGGCTTTCAATGCTCTGCCCCTGCTCCTTCACCTGACAGACAACCGCCTATCAGGTGGAGGATGGGTGGGTGGGAGTGTGTCTAAAGCCATTGAGGAGGCTGGCTCAGCAGGATTGCTAAGGTGTTTCTGCTCGGGTGGCCTCCCTGATGGATTAAAGTACCTGGCCCTGCTGCTACCCTGGCCCTGCCTGTCTGGTGTTGGGGGAAGTGAGTTTAAAGGCATTGGGGAGGCCAGGCCAGTAGCATTGCTGCACCTCACAAATGGTTGGCCATTTCTGATTTCCTCAAATCCCATTAGCTCTCTGCAGTCTCTTGTAACTGTTTTTTTTAACCTCAGAACACTGCACTCTGCAGCTGACCAGTCAGAGAGAATCAGAGACTGGGTGGTGCAAGGAGGCAGCTGCCTGGCAGCCACATAGGAAGCAATGGGGGGAGCACCCTGTTTGACACCCTTAGGGGTCGAGTTTCTAAAAATTCCCTCTTAGTGAGCATCTATGTCATGGTAGGAGTGCTCCCCCCGAATTCCATGTTTCTAGGTCCAGGGGTTGGTCCTGGGCATTGATTTTACAGTGAGGGGACTTTTATGTATATAGATTGAAAATATACCGAATACTTGAGAGATAGTTGCAAACTTCTGCACTCTATATTGCTTTAGCACATTTACCTTAATTTTTGCCATCCCGAATCTAGAATGGAAAGAAAACAAACACTGTATTACACTCTTATGCCACCCTGAGCCTGCTCGTGGGAAGGGTGGGTTATAAATTGAAGTAATAAATAAATAAATAAATAAATAAACAAACAAATAAATAATGCAATCACAATATGTAGGAACAACTTATTTGGGTTTCAGGTTTACTATAGAACACTATGCTATTTAATATTATTATTAAATATATATATTAGTTTATTAATTGTTGCCAAACTGATTCTGAACTGAATGCACCCCCGAAAATGGGCCATTCAGCCCCCTTTTGGGCAGCCATGGGCCAAGTTAGATTCTCTGGTCTGTTTCAGCCCGCCTCCAAAAGCTGCTGCCAAATTGCCAGACATGGAAGGAGGTTTAAACCCCCTTCCCTTCCATGGCTTACATGGGCTTCCTGTGGCTGCGAGGCACCCGAGCAAGGCAGCACTTAGATGGAAGGAAAGGAGGCTTAAACCCCCTTCCCTTCCAAGGCTTGCAGAGGCATTCCACAACTGCGAGGCGCCCAGATGGAAGGAAAGGGAGTTTAAACCCCCTTCCCTTCCATGGCTTGCTCGGGCACCTCGCAGCGGCAAGGCACCAGAGCAAGCCAGTGCTTAGATGAAAGGAAAGGGGGTTTAAATTCCCTTCCCTTTCCTGGCTTGCTCAGGCACCCCATGGCACGTGGGCAAGCAGTCCCTTCTTGGGAAGGGAAGGCTATTTAAATTGCCTCCCCTTCCTTGGCATGCCCACACACCCCATGGCTGCAAGGCGCCTGGCCAAGTTGTCCCTTGGCGGGAAGGGAAGGCAGTTTAAACTACCTTCCTTTGGGTTCCCCCCCCTCCCCACCAGAAAGTGATTTGGGGCCCTGAATGACCCCCGAATCCACTTGGATTGCCGAAAGTGGCATTCAGGGGTCATTCAGGGGCTGAGTCAGATTTTGCCCGATTTGGCCAAAATGAATCAGGCCAATTTTTTTTTTCTTGCATACCCCTATGTGTTACCACCTCTTAGGCGGGGTAAAGAGGAGGCCGAAATGGGAGAGACAGTAGAAAAGGGGCATTTAGTGTATGGATTACAACAAGTTAATGTATTTAAAGTGCTCTGCACTCTCTCAATACATTAGTAAGTACTAAATATTGTTTGGTATTATATAAAAATCTAGCATTTTCAGGAAACAACTAGGCTAGAGCCCTTTGCCCTGATATGCTATTTTCTTCAGTCTGGGGGATACTATTCATGTGTAAGAGCATTCCATCATGTGACACACACCTCTATCCACCTACAGTCTGAAGTGATGTCTTTTATTCTAATAGCGAAGTTGCCAAATCTTTGGATACTTAAATCCAGTGACTGGAGCTGTGAGTGGTATGTTTCTCAAACCTGAAAAGTTCCCCAGGCTTGCAAAAAAAATGTGTAATGTTTTTTAAAAAAACCCACTGGGAAGTTTAAAAAACAAAGCAAAAATGATAACAGATAAGGTTGCCATCCCCCCAATGGTGGAGGGGTTTTCACCAAATTTTGGGCCCCCTGATCTGCCTGTCAGCCAGCTGGTTGGTGGGGGAGCTCCATCCCTGAAGAGCTCCATGGCTCTGACCTATGGACTCATAGGTCATCTCATGCGGGGCACATTACGGGGGGGGGGGGGCGGTTAATACTCTAGTGTTAATCCAAAAACTATATGGTGACCATAGAGTTTTTGGTTGAATGCTAGAGCATCCCCCAGGATTTGCCTAGTGTAATGACATCACTTCTGGGTGATGTCATCACAGCGCTCACTGCTTCTCAGTGGACAATAGTAGGAGTGGTTGCTAGGGAAAATCCTCAACCCAACCTTGGGGGTAGCAGGGATATAGCAGCGCCTCACAATGCATGCATGCTTGCATGCATACATACACACAGAGGGAATATAATGCTGACTTATCAATGCACAAATGATGTGCATTTTTACAATATAGAAATTATGAACGTTGTATATACAAATTTCATATGCATTGCATATAAAACCATACAACCTTTGAAGAAAATAAAATTGAAAATATAGAAACAATAATGAAAGCAGGAGGCTGAAACTGCTGAAAAGATATGGATTAATATACAAAGGAATTAAATAGGGGGTATGTCTACTCATAGGTCACTTACAAGAGGCTTCTTACTGCAGTTTTGCTGCCAAAGTGCAGTGAAGATTTTTGTGCCTTCCAAACATGTCTTGTCTAATCTGTTTGCCTTCCATGTGTTCGTCATTCTTTTTCTGTGATTTTCCAAACCACTTTTGATTGGAAGTTTCTCTTTGATGTGATATATCTGTTGGCTTACAGCCCAGACTGTTATTTTCTATGACATGGCATCTGCAAACATGAGCTCTCTTTGTAGACCTCATCTCTTAGCAACAAATTAGATGTGTGAAGGGGTTGCTTTACCTCTGCAGTGCATTCCTTTTAAGGGCTGACCCCTCCTTTCCCTCCTCTTCCTTTAAATGCTTTGTGAAATCTCTGTTCCCACATCACTTCAGAGAGAGCAAAGCCTGCAACAGAGAACAACTCAAGTAAGGGAATAAGGAAGCAGCACAAAAATGCCCATAGTCTCATGTATAATCCTACACTTCCCATCAGTGTGAAAGGTAGCAGTATGAAAGTGTCCTTGAGATTGGATTTATACCCCGCCCTTCACTACCCAAGGGAGTCTCAGAGCGGCTTACAAACTCCTTCCCCTTCCCCTCCCCACAACAGACATCCTGTGAGGTAGGCGGGGTTGAAAGAGCTCTGACAGAAACTGCCCTTTTTCAAGAACAGCTGTGCCAGAACTATGGCTTGCCCAAGGTCATCCAGCAGATGTAAATGGAGGAGTGGGAAATCAAACCCGGTTCTCCCAGATTAGAGTCCGTGCGCTTAACCACTACACCAGACTGTCTCTCAATAAGCCTAATAAAGGCACACAATAAGCCTAATTAAGATGGTAACAGAACAACCAAAAGTAGTGGGATGGATCCATAGTAACCATTGCTGATAATTTCTATTCACACATGGTGGCATTTGTTATTTCACCATGCATTGCATTCTAGGAACAATTGTTCCTGTGTGGATTTAACCTTAGATTATTATTCCCCCCTGAAATGAAGAAACTGGGTTATATTGTAAGTATACCAAAGGCATCAGCCAAGTGTAAAATTATAGTAACAATAAGTAGTAGTAGAAAAGGAAGAGTTGGTTTTATACCCACTTTTCTCTGTCATAAGGCTAACAATCTCCTTCCATTCCTCTTCCTACAATAGGCACCTAGTTAGGTAGGTGGAGCTGAGAGAGTTCTGAGAGAACTGTGACTGGCCCAAGGTCACCCAGCAGGCTTCATGTGGAGGAGTGGAGAATCAAACCCAATTCTCGAGATTAGAGTCTGCTGCTCTTAATCACTACACTGGCTCTCGTATAGTTTTATGACCACACTAGGTGTTTAACTCATCTACTCTACTCATCTAGATATCTCTGAGCTACTAATTTGTTTTGACCTATGAGCTAAAACTGAACAAAAATTAAATTGCAAATTCATTTTCTCCTGTATGAAATGTGTAAAAATAAACACAAAATGAATCTGTTACCAGCTACTTTGCTTCTTTCCAATTTCATCTCATAAATTTCAATTGTATGTATTCTTTCGTAATTTAGTTTTATTGTGACTTTTCTAGAACTGTATTGTGACAAAATATTTCATTTCAAATTATTTTGATTTACTTTAAAACAACCAAGCAAAACAGTAATTTTTTTTTCACAAAGTGGTCTTATTTCTTTAGAAAAGTTTCCTGTTATGTTTTATATAAAGTGCAAAAAAAGGCCAGTAGAGAAATGCTATTTCAGTCCTGCCTTTTCCCATTCCTTGTTATGAGTGAAAACACAATTGTGTGCATTATCTCTTAGCTGGATTAGTTTCAAAAGCTGAAGGTCAAAGGATTAATTTAGCTTTTGCTGTCTTTTACATTACTTGACAGGAGAAGACACAATTATAGTGAAGTACCTGGCAGAACAAAGACCAATTAGGGAACTGAAGGGGAAAAAAAGATTTGGCCAAATTACTACCACAGCAGAGTTTAAGTTTGAAAAAAGAAAGCAACTGTTTGTCACAGTAGACCACAGAAATCACAGTTGGAGCTCAATTTGTGGAGAAATACTGGAGTGAATGGCAATCAATTTTAAATTAACCCAGTCACCAAGCCAAAGGAATGTTAATTGAGTAATTGTATTAATTTTAGTTAATTAATTGTTTAATTAATCAATTAAACTTGCATAATTCCACATGTGAATAACAAAAGTAATTCTGAAGAAAGAACATGGTTGCTGTACCAAGTTACTGGGGGGGGGGACTCCCACAGACTTTACAGATCACAACTTTACAGGTCAAGAATCTGTAGATCTGCTCAAACTCACTTTATAAAGGGGATTGTGTAAATACATGCCTACACAAACTGTTTTTGAACTACCCATGGATCTCTACTAACTGTGGCTGAACTAACCACAGATGTCGGGGGGGGGGGTGTAACTTTTTTGGGAAAGGGATTTGTGGGAGGGATTCAGTCCAGCAATACACCCTGCTCTCCAAAATTTGTCATCAGAATTAATAACAAGTTCATTCTCTGGCAGAAGAGGGCAACAGAAGAGTACAGACAGATCTCCTTGGGAAGAGAGCTCAAGAGTTATGGTGCCACTACTGAGAATGTATAGTTGTTAGTGTCAGACTGGGATCTGGGAGAACAAGATTCATATCCCCACCATGCCATGGAAGCTTGCTGGGTGAGCATGGGCTACTCACACACTGTCCGCTTTTCTTCACAGGATTATTGTAAGGATAAAATGAAGGAGAGGATAACGATGCAAGCTGCTTTGGGTTACCATTGTGAAGAAAAGCAGGGAATGAATGAATTAATTAATTTTTAAAAACTGCTGCTCAAAGGAATTTAGGGGTTTAATAGCCCACCTTAACCAGAGCTGGACACTTCTAATACTTCAATTGATATAGAAAGGTGTGACTACCCTTAGGGTTAGACTGCTATTGTCCACATCTCTCAGGTAACACTTTGTTAGCTTGGAAATGGGGAACATTAACTATTACAAATGCAAATATTACCTCTTTTATTATGTCATTTCTTTCTAATCCGTCTCTTACTCCATTCCCTTTGACTTCTTTCTTGTCATGTCTATGCTTGGTGTCAGGCTCTCATTGCACCATACTGTTCAACTTGCATCTTCCTTTAGTCTGCTATTAAATGTTATTTAAATAGAGACCTTATTTATTTCTACAAAATTAAAAGTGACAATGGACTATGAGTTTTGGGCAACTGTCTTTCAACTGCTCTCTAAATGCAAAGTCCTGTCTTGCTGACTGAAAGTTCCTTCTCCCTGGGTTTTTGTCAGCTTTAGACTAGAAAGGGGTGAGAAAAGAATTTATAACACCAAAACAGATCCCCCTATATCTCCTGGATGCCACAGGGGTACAGGTCCATGTTTCTCAAGGCCATTCACACTTTCCTCATTAGCTCCCAGTGCCATCTGTCAGAAAACATTCTCCAGCCCTCCTATAACACCCTATCCACTTCCCTCCCTTAGAGGCAAAATTTTCCCTCCATTTTCCTTGCCCTGTGTGACTGAGTCACCCTAGTAATGTGTTTTCTTCTTTCCTGAAGAACTCTGGCTGTTCCACTCTCATAGTATAATATGTTGGCTATTTGCTCAGCCCAGGAATCTGGGGAAAGGATTGGGAGCCCTTCTTTAACTTAAATGGCACTCAAGATGTTTTTATATTCCAAATTGACAAAAGATTTTATTTAACATAGAGGGAAAAGGTCAAGGGAAATCAGGGGTAAGATATCTGAGGTAACTCAATATAGATAACTCTGAGGTAAAATCAGTACATGCATAGACTTTAGTTCTACGATTCAGGCTAAAGAGAGTTTCTTAAGCTTTTCTCAGAGACTTAAATCTGTATGGTGAGAGGCTTTTCTTCCAGTGTTTTCCCCGAACACTCCACTATACTTTGAGTATTCTCTAACTCTTTTGGTTTCCAGAAGGCTGGCACACCTTTCCAGTACCCAAACCCATTCTTTTGAAACACCAGTACTCATTTTGAATTTTTAACTGACTCTTAAGGCCTCTAAAGGCAGTTTCTAACCACACCATACCAGGGATATCTGCACTATTCAGAGTTATCACCTTGTTTAGACTGGGTATGGAATTTTATTCTCTCTCTAGAGGATCTGTCCCCTTTTCTTGACCTGAATGGGAGTCTAACTACCCACTCATCCTTGCCAATTTTCCCCAGTTCTCCTGTCTGTGTTAAACTGCTGTCAGTCAGGGCTGAATTCTAAATGAATTCTCCTCCTCAGCATTCAGCTCTAAAGTCTATCTCTGCTTAGCTGATGCTAACCAATCAGATTGCTTGGAGCAGCCTGTCACTGAAGGCTCTCTGTTTCTGTGAAGAAATAACCCTTCACAGTACTTCAGCTGTTTGTACAGCACTTCTAAGCTTTTAAAAAGTGCGGTTCATCACACCTCCTCTGTTTCCATTGTGCTCCTTTATGTTTTCAGGTTCCTGTTAGTCATTAAACTTCTTATCTTCCAGCCTTCTCCACTGGTCTTGAGTCTATGTTCTTTCACCCAAAGTAACCATCCTCTGGGTCACTCCTCTCTGGAGAATGATCATATCTTTAGTTGTCCAAGTCTTTAAATTCAGCTGTTTCCTCCTCAATCCCTTTCCGCACAGGGAAAGCTGAGTGGGTTTCCAGGAGATTATTTCTTTGGGGTTCCTCTACATTGACATCAGTATTCTAGACATATCCACTTGCAAGTCTTTCTGATTTACCCTGCATAAAAATGCATTTAGGATTGTGGTTTAAAGAATGAAGTAGGATGGAGAGCTTGAGCTATTTAATTATTATGCCCTTTCAGTGTTTGATGCCAAAACCAGCAGTGGCTTTCTAATCTCTGCTTTGTCTCATTTGTTTAACCAGGCATGGTCTTAATTATCTGAGCCATAAATTTAATTTTATTGTGAAGTGCCCTGAGATGGGTAACATGAAAGGTATGGCACAGATACCACACGAGTGACTGAGCATTATTCTACTTGTGTCTTCCTTTGAAAGAAGATATGGGATTTGCTTATTGGGGATTCCTCTGTTGTTTCAGTCAAACTGAAATTGATGTCCAGTGTGACTAGACTTGTCACTTCAAAGAAAATATTTTTCTTCTTCTCTTTTTAATTTGGTAATTTATGGATTCTTGAGCCTGCTGTCTGTTCTGCAGAATATAAATAAAAAGAGTGACTGCACTCTGGGTTCTTAGGTGCCTTGGAACTTTCAGACATACTATAGATTTATCTCCACAACTACAGATGCACATTTATGCACTCTGCTCATTTTTTTTATTATGAAGTATACGGAAATTGTGATGGTCTGTAAAGCATCACACAATTGAGAACTTGTTGTTTCTTGTCAAAACATGCACACACATGGCTGTGTTGTGACTGTACCAGTACTGTCATTTAGGCTGCAATCACACATGCTAAATAATCCACTTTCAATCCCTTTTCCTATTGGATTTTACTGTGTGAACAGGCAAAATCCAATTGAAAAGTGGATTGAAAGTGGATTGAAAGTGGACTATTTAGCGTGTGTGATCGCAGCCTTAGTGAGCTATCCTAGTACCTGTACTTTTGTCAACAGGAATTATTGTGGAAGCATGAATACTGATCCTAACATAGGAGAACAGGACTGTGATCACACAGAAGCAACTGTATGTTGCTGTACTTCTTCACCCAAAGAGTGATTAACACTTGGAATTCACTGCCACAGGAAGTGGTGGCAGCTACAAGCATGGACGGCTTCAAAAGGGAATTAGATAAGCATATGGAGCAGAGGTCCATCAGTGGCTATTAGCCACAAGGTATAGATAGGGACTCTGGGGCAAGTGATGCTCTGTCATCTTGGTGCTTGGGGGGGGGGGGTCAACAGTGGGATGGCTTCTAATGTCCTGGCCCCACTGGTGGACCTCCTGATGGCACTGGTATTTCTGGTCACTGTGTGATACAGAGTGTTGGACTGGATGGGCCTTTGGCCTGATCCAACATTGGCATCTCTTATGTTCTTATGTTCTTATGTTCTTAATGTACAGTCAAGCTTTTCTTTTTCTTTTGCCATCAGGTCACAGCCAATTTATGGTGACCCTGTAGGGTTTTTAAGGCAAGGGAAATTCAGAGGAGGTTTGCCATTGCCTGTCTCTGTGTAGAAACCCTGAACTTCCTTGGTGGTCCCCCATCCAAAGAGTAACCAGAGCTGACCCTGCTTAGCTTCCAAGATCTGATGAGATTGAGCTAGCCAGGATTATCCAGGTCAGGGCATGGACTTGGCAAAACAGAAAGGCAAAAACCTGATAGAATTGGTGCAATTCAACAGGTATCTCTATGGAACATTGTGTGTCGTGTTGTAGGGGTGCAGCAGACAATCCAATATGTCACATAGCACTGTTACAGCAACCTAGAACAGTGCAACTGTGACAATATAAATGTGAGGTGTTACCAGACAGGGAATGTGATAAAATCTGGACACAAGTATACTAGGCATAATCCAAAGGATGTTGAAAGGACCGGGGATGTCATGTTTGATCCAGAGTGATATTGTAAACACAAAACTGGGCATAGTAGCCCTTCTATCCAGGTATGAGATACAGAAGTGGGACAGGTCATAGCTCAGTGTTAGAGCATCTGCTTTGCATACCCATTCTTCATTTAATCAATGATATCTCTAGTTAAAGGAATCAGGGAAGGTATCAGGTAATAAGTGATATGAAATACCTCCATCTGCTTGAGACTCTGGAGAACTACTGCCAGTCAGAAGAAACAATTCTAACCTTGATCAGGGCTGCTGACGGGGGGGGACTAGGGGAACAAAATTTGGGGGTCCAAATCAGCTGAAGGGCCTTTGAAGGTAGCATCATGCTGCATCTACCCAAACATCAATTTATTTTAATGTTGTTCGGGCTGTATCCACTAGGGGCACAGGGAAGTCTGAGCATGGCACTCTACTATTGGCTAGAATTGTCTTTCTCCCAGACTGAAGCAAACTTGCCCAACAGACCATGCTAAGTCGATCAACCAAGCTAGTACTGGAAAAAGACAAGATAGCATGTCGATGATTGTACAATAATTGCCAGCCCACAGATTATTTTCCTCAACAATCTTGCCTTTCTCTCTTTCTTTTCTTGCACCCAGCTCAGCCAGATCTTGCAAATCGGTAGTTAAGGTGTTGCAGCAACATATAACAACCTTTCCCTCTCTTTTCCTTAATTTCTCTCCCTCTTTCCCCCACTTTTCACATTCATTTCTCTTTCTCTACCTAATTTTTCCATGCTCCCATCCCCACACTTTATTTTCAAGTCTAGGTCTCAAGTCTCTCATCCCTATCCTTCTTGGAAACACCAGAATGTACCTAATAGTAGCATAATAGCAAACTTTTGTTACTATTATGAATGGAAGGGGAGGAGTTAATACTTAACCATAATCTAGCAAAGTAGTAAAATGATGCTCTTTGCCCCCCTAGCCGGAATAACGAGACAGACAACAATATTGGGTACTAACGGGCCACTTTATTAACTACAACAAAGCATAACGGCAAACATATTTCAAGGGATACACACTATGTGGCATGGCAAGTCTGAAGACCCCTCCCTCACCATAATGATCTAGGGCGAGCCACCCAGCTCCGGAGGCAAGGCAAATGAGATGTCTTACCTCCAGCCAGCACGGCCAGTGTAGTTGCTGGGGGAAAACCAACCCCCGAGACGCAAGGCTAAAAGGGAGGCTAATCCCAAGCAAACCCTTAGGTGGTCTGTTTTCCCCGCCCCGGGCCGCAGGGCCCAAAGACTGTACCGACAAGACCCCTATCCCTAAAGAGGTTATAAGCTGGTGCTCACCGTGCCACAATCTGTTTAGAATAACAACCTGCCAAATGAAGTGACCACCTATTTAAAACCGAGCACACCTTGTAAAGTGCCATGGCCACAGTTACAGTACAAAGTAGGCAAAAACACCCCCTCCCTGAGCCAATTTGGGAAGAGGCGAAAAATTCCTACTTGGTCCCCAGAAATGGGCGACTGGCATCGCCTGAACTGTTAACTGGGCGGGAGGGTGGGTCGAGTGCAGAGAGGCGAATGAAGGAGGGAGGCGAGGGCCGACTCAGGAAACTTCTGGTCCCGCCCCCCTATTAGCACCCAGATGCAGCTATGCCGCATCATGCGGCCTCGATCCTTGCAGGGCGGCAAAGACAGCTGACTGGCAGCACAGTCCAAGGGCCGGCCACGTGTGGACTGAATTACATGCATGGTAATGGAACATTAATCTGTTCTAGTGGTTATAGTGGAACACAAGTCAGAACTCCCAGTTCAGGCACTGAGTTGTTATTATTATTGTGTTGTTGAAAGATCTAATAGCCCTTTGTAATGTCATTAAAATTAGATTTATAACAAATGTTATACCTGGTCTTTCTCACCAGTGGGGACCCAAAGCTGCATTGTTCTCTTATACTCCATTGTATCCTCACAAGAACCCTGTGAAGTAGGTCTGGCTCAGAGTATGTCACGCAGCAACCTTCCATGGTGGGTGGGGATCTGAGTATTAGAGATACATGACAGATTGCTTAAAAACACTCTGGCCCCGGTCACACGGGCCAGATAATCTGCAGGGGAATGGAAGCTTTTAGCTGCGGAGAAAAAAACCCCGCAATAGAGCGATCTCACATTCCCCCGCAGCTCCGTCCTCCGGCCGTCAGAAGCCGATCAGACCAGCGAGGCAACACAGCAGGAACACAGCAGGAACACAGCAGGACCGCGTTTGTGCACATGCCCCCAACGCGGACGGCTGCTGGATGCGATGGGTTACCAGCGTGTCTCCGATCAGACGCCCACCCACGCCACGCATTTACTGGAAGATAGTACTTTGAAGCAGGTAGTTTTTAAACTCTGGGTTTTCCACGGGAAACCAAGGGTTGGCTGCAGGTATGCTCCACTTGCCAGATGTGGCGGTGTGATCATGCCTGAATAATCTGCCCACCACCCGTGGCTCTCCCACAGCTACTTCCACGTGTGAACTTATTACATGTTGCGTATTGTGAAGGTAAACTGGTTCAGGATGTTCCGGTTCCCTTCATTTTTGGCACTGCAACTTCCATCATCATTCTGTGGCTAGTTGCTGGTTTTCAAACATGTAGCATTATTTTCTGAGTTATATGCCTGCTGCAAACAGAGACCCTTAGCTTCCATTGCAAATAGCATGATGGGGTTGTGGTTTGTCTCACTCAGGCCATGCCTTTCAGTTTTGACCCAGGAAATCATAGAATTATAGAATCATACAGTTGGAAGGGACCTCCAGGTATATCTAGTCCAACTGCCTACACAATGCAGGAAATTCACAAATACCTTCCCCTCCATACCCCCAGTGACCTCTGCTCCACACCCAGAAGATGACCAAAAAAAAAACTCCAGGCGCTCCAGCCAAATTGGCCTAGAGAAAAATTACTTCCTGACCTCGAAGTGTCAATCAGCGTTTCCCTGGGCATGTAAGAAAGGCCACAAGAACTAAGCATTGGTGCAACCCTTCCTGCCCTCCGTCTCATGATCTGCCAAAATTCACAGAATCCGCATTGCTGTCAGATGGCCATTTAGCCTCTGTTTGAAAACCTCCAAAGAAGGAGAGCCCACCACCTCCCAAGGAAGCCTGTTCCACTGAGGAACTGCTCTGTCAGGAAGTTCTTCTTAATGTTTAGCTGAAAACTCTTCTGATTTAATTTCAACCCATTGGTTCTGGTCTGACTTTCTGGGGCAACAGAAAACAACTCCGTACCATCCTCTGCGTATCGAGTACTTGAAGATGGTTATCATATCACCTCTCAGTGGTCTCCTCTCCAGGCTAAACATACCCAGCTCCTTCAACCTTTCCTCATAGGACTTGGTCTCCAGTCCCCTCATCATCTTTGTTGCTCTCCTCTGGACATGTTTCAGCTTGTCTATATCCTTCTTAAATCGTGGCGCCCAAAACTGAACACAGTACTCTAGGTGAGGTCTAACCAGAGCAGAGTAAAGCAATATCATCACTTCACATGATCTGGACACTATACTTCTGTTCATACAGCCCAAAATCACATTTGCCTGTTTAGCTACTGCATCACACTGCTGACTCATGTTCACAGTACGGTCTACTAAGACCCCTAGATCCTTTTCACACATACTACTGCCAAGACAAGTCTCCCAGATCCTATAATGATGCATTTGATTTTTCCTACCTAAATGTAGAACTTTACATTTATCCCCATTGAAATTCATTTTATTTGTTTTAGCCCAGTATTCCAGCCTGTCAAGATCATCCTGTATCCTGACTCTGCCTTCTACTGTATTTGCTACACCTTCCAATTTAGTTTCACCTTCAAATTTAATACACAGTCCCTCTATTCCTTCATCAAATCATTGATAAAGATGTTGAACAAAACAGGTCCCAGGACAGATACTTCAGGCACTCCACTTGTCACTCCTCTCCACGTAGATGAGGAGCCATTAACAAGCACTCTTTGAGTGCGATCTGTCAACCAGTTACAGATACACCTAACAGTAATAGGATCCAAGCCACATTTTACCAATTTGTCAACAAGAATATTATGTGGAACCTTATCAAAAGCCTTACTGAAATCAAGATAAATTATGTCCACAGCATATTTTGAGTCTCCTAACTTGATTCTCTGATGAATTATGCTGTTGGGCAGTCACATATTCTCAGTCTAACTGACCTCACAGGGCTGCTGTGAGGACAAAATGGAGGAGAGGAGACTGATGTAAGGCACTTTAGGCCCCCATTTAGTGTTGTCAACCTCCAGATGGAACCTGGAGATCTCCTGCTATTACAATTGATCTCCAGATGACCAAAATAATTTCCCCTGGATAAAATGGCTGCATTGGAGGGTGAACTCTATAACATTATACCATTCTGAGGTTCCTCCCCTCCCAAATTCCACCCTCCTGAGGTGCCATGCTCAAAATCTCAAGGTGTTTCCCAACCCAGAGTTGGCAACCTTATTCCCACTGTGGAAAAAGTTGGGCTATAAATAAGGTAAATGAATAAACAAACAGATGGACAGGCAGGCTGATTATTTTATTGCTATAGAATCTTGGTATCATCAAGTCAACCGATTTCTTCTGTTCGGATATTTGATTTGGATCAGTGTCATATGGGGGAAGGTGGAATCTTTGTTTGGGGGCCCAAGGTGACTCTCAGAAGCCCTGACTTTAACAGTCTGATTCAGCATAAGGCAGCTCTGTGTGTTCATTTATGTGCAGTTGAATACCAGAACCTCTGGCAGCAACACCCATGGAAGAAAAGAACATTCAAAGAAAGGGAGTTTAAATCAAAGCTTTTAAAACAGATCCTACAATTACATGGCTAAACATTGGGAATGGAGAGTTTTCTAGGTCCTGCAAACTTTGCTTGTTTTTTATGTCTCACACCACTCATCTACTTTCTGGAATCCCCTACTAATAATACTTTAAGGGATACCGTTTCCTTAGCAGTCCCTACCCATTCAATGATATATTTATGGTGGATGGATTCTTCATGCCCTGCAAATAGGAACAATCTGAAAGATAATGACTGGGAGATAATGAAAGGTCCTTCAATTACCAGATGGAGCTTGTATATAATGACTATTATGGGTGTCTGCATCTGTAGTGTGTTTCCCAACTGAATAGGATAGGTAGAAGTGTGAAGCTGTTGCTAATTGACTCATAATGCATTTGATCACTTGCAGGGCTCTTTTTGTAGCAGGAACTCCTTTGCATATTAGGCGACACACCCCTAATGTAGCCAATCCTCCAAGAGCTTAGTAGCCCCTGTAAGAAGAGCTTTGTAAGCTCTTGGAGGATTGGCTACATTAGGGGTGTGTCGCCTAATATGCAAAGGAGTTCCTGCTACAAAAAGAGCCCTGATAGGCCACATACAGACTTGCAGGCAGTGGTATGTTACACAATGACCATGCTAAAATCACAGAAGGCACATTGCATGGTTATTTGATATCTGACATTTAATATTTGACAGCATTTAATACTTAACATAAAATGGGATTGAGCTTCCCGAGGTGGAATTTAAAAATAAATAAATAAAAAGGTCAGTTTTATATTAATTTTGCTTTGGTATTACTCATGCAAAAAGCTTATCGGTAAAGGTTCATTTCAGCTCTAAAACAAGTTCACTGTATTTAAAACACTTTAGCTGGATGCAAGGAGAAAGAACATTTTCATTATAATTTTTTTTTTTAATTCCACAAAAAGACATCAGTTATCCTGGGGGAAAACATCTTATATAATCCTGTTCACAAAGGAGATAGTTCTGGTTATATTATTAGTCCAACAAACCCATAAACACTTGTAAGTACAGGACTACTTGCTAATGGGTATTTGTAGAACTACGATCATAAAATGGAATTCTGCCATTAATTCACTCTGTATTTTTCCACAGTACTTAAATTATCCCATAAAGTACTGACACTTTTATTAAAATGAACAGTAGGAAAACTGCTCTCTTTTGGTATGAATTTTTAATATGTTCATTTTACAAGGGTCCATTTTTCCCCCTGTTAAAATATTTTCATTGCTCTGCTTGAAGGAATCACTAATAAGGAGGTCTTTTCTAATGAGTGCAGAGTCATGTGTCAAGTGGGCATAGCCTTTGTAACTAACTAATTCTTAAGTATTTACACTGCCACCCTAAGCAGACATATACCCTTCTCAGCCTGCTGCAGTCAAGGAAAAGGTATAACTCTGTTAAGGATAGCACTGCTATTTAGAATGTCTCTTCACCCAAATATAGGAGTGAAGCCTTTTGTGTGTGTACCTGGAGCAATGTAGTTCCTGATCCTATTCTAACTGTTCCCAGCAGGGGTCATTTCATAGAAAAAGAGCTAGGGGGACTCATTAGCATAACTCATTAGCATATGCCACACCCCCTGACATCACCGGAAGTGTGTCCTCCCCACAGCCGGCGGCGACCTCCAGCGGGCACCAGCAGGGAGCTCCAGGCCCCGCCCTCCCGCACCTCACCCGGGGAGATGGCGTCCCCCGCGTCCCCCCCAAATGACCCCTGGTTCCCAGATAATTTCAGGAACATGTAACACCTTCAGCTCCCAACACCTAGCACACCATCAATTCCATCCTGAGAAACTGGCATTGCAATGCAATTGCTCTGCATGTGTGGAAGCTTCCCACACAATGTGAGGAGACTCATGAAAGAGACAACAACCATGTCATTTCATAGTGAATGTAAATCTCAAGAGGCTGAAGAAGATCTTCTGTAAAATCTGCAAAGATCATTATCCTCTCCCCCACACACACACCTGGAGAAATCTCAATTTGAAGTTCCTGGGCAATTAATACTCTATTTATGGATGTTGTGCCTATTGATGAACTACTGTTAAAATACAGTTGCCACACCTACACCGAGCATGGTTACTTAAGAGGACTTGATGAGGTGAAGCATTCGTTGTCAAATTACACAAGAGGTTAGAGATAGCTGACACAGTGATATTTTCTCCTTTTTGGTATTTTTGCATGTGTGTGTGTGTGTGTGTGTGTGTGTACATGTATGTGTGACCATGCCTGGAAATCATGGTGACCTCTGGTGACTCCTACTGGGGCATGGAAGACATTCAGGACCCTGGTATTCTCTGGAGGTCTCCCATCCAAAAATATTTGCCAGGGTCAGCCCAGCTTAGCCTTTGACATCTGTTGAGATTGGGTTTGCCTGAGCTATCCAGGTCAGGGCGACACTTAAGTTCTGCTACCAGAAAATCGATGACACTTGGATCAGCTAATGAGGAGTGGCTTTGATTTTTCCTAGCTGCATAGGAACAGGGTGTAACACAAATGTCACATCTAAAATACAACTTTTTCATTTTGAGGGATTGCCTTTTTTTATCATATCTCATCCTCCTCCCTCCCACATCTAAAACACAGTCTTTATCACTTCCTTGCCAAGGAGGTGCACAAGCTGTCTTCATGCCAGCAGCTTGTACATTTCCTCAGCATGAAAGATGTGAAAGCTGGAGTCAGGGATGTGACATTGTTTCAAGAGAAGAGGGAGCACAGAAAAATTGTGCATCCTGTTATTGTGTGGAAAGATAACATTCACAGCTGCTCTGAATTAATATGAACCCACATTCTGGCTAAATGACATGATAGTCCCATATTTTCCCATTCCTTACCTCTACAGTATGTATCACAGTTTTTTTCATTTAGATCAAGACAGGTAGACGTGTTTGTCTGTCTGTAGCAAGAGTCCAATAGCACCTTAAAGACCAACAAAATTTGTGGTTGGGTATGTGCTGTATGCCTGTGAGAGTTGGACCGTAAGGAAGGCCAAGCGCAGAAGAATAGATGCTTTCAAATTATGGTGCTGGAGAAATTCTTGAGAGTCCCTTGAACTGCAAGGAGATCAAATTAGTCAATTCTAAAGGAAATCAACCATGACTGTTTCCTGGATACTGAAGCTGAAGCTCAAATACTTTGGCCACCAAATGAGAAGGGAGCACTCATTGGAGAAGACCGTGATGCTGGGAAAGATTGAAGGTAAAAGAAGAATGGGATGGCAAAGGATGAGATGGTTAGACAGTGTTATCGATTCAACATGAAACTGGGCAAACTCCAGAGGACAGCAGAAGGCAGGAGGACCTGGCATGATGTGGTCCATGGGGTCACGAAGAGTCAGACTTGACTGTGTGACTGAACAACAACAAAAATGAGCTTTTGTGAGTATCTGAAAAAGTGAGCAGTGACTCACGAAAACTCATACCCTACCACAAATTTTGTTAATTTTTTATTTGGCAGCCTTTACTTGTTAAGGTGGGCATACACAAATGCTTAGGCTTCCAGAAAGAATTTATTCCTGTCCACTCCATCCTGGCCCATCCCTAAGTTTATCCACTCTATAGGAGATATTACCTTCCTGGTAAGCAGGCTATTGTTTCCTCTGAATTTCTTCAAACTGGCAATAGGACTGTGTGCATTACCATTTTAGGATAAGGGAACAATCAACTCAGGAAAAGTTATACAAACCCCAGTGCAGTGACTGAGGGAAATTCCAGACACTGATACCGCAGCAAATGCTCCTAGTTTGCAGCAGCTTTATTAATCAATCCCATTGTGAAGTCTTTCTGACTCTTGCCTCCTTTGGGTAGTATTTTTTTCACTTTAGACTATAATCTTTGTCCCTGGGACAGAACAAAACACAGTGAACTATTTATTACGACCTCTTATGAGTAACAAACTGCAAGGATGAAGCTACTGCTGGCCTATGTCATGTTTTGTTTCAGACAGCTTTGGTTTCAGGAAGAAGGATAGAAGTACAAAATGAGGGGGAAGAGAAACCCTGCTGGGAAAGGTCTCCAAGGGGAGTCCTTGGGAATATTCTGAATGGAAAAGGAAAAACAGAGGACAGACTTATCCCAGGCTTAAACAGACCTGGGGTGACAGATGATACCTCTGCTCATGGAGTCCTGCCTTTAGCTTTGGTGTTTGATTCCCAACTTCTTCTTATGTTTAAGAAAATCGTTGAAAGGATAAAAACATGTAAATAATTCATTTCCAGGCAACAAGCAATGAAGCAGTTGCTTGGTCTCCCCACCCCGTCTTTCTCTTTTTTGAGCTTATTTTTAAAAGAAACTGAAGTTGAATTCTTTAAAGTGGATGATGTTTCTGTCATCATATTCCATGTGTGAATGGACAAGAGTCCTTCCCCTGCAGCTAAATATGTGATACTATTTTAAGAACTTATGATGGTTTCATAAATGCCACCAAAGATCTATATCCATCTACTACCAATCTGTTCTAACTACATCTTTCCTTTGACCTGGTTATGACAATAAGACAGAGATGATAGACATTTGAAAAATGTAGCTCCAATTAGGGCAGCACAACAATTGCTTGGATATTCCTATATTCCAGAAACAATACTCTGTTTTCAATACACTGTCAGTATTCAAGATACATGGGGTTATTAGAAAACTCTCCAAGCAGGAATACATTGACCCTTAACTTCAACCCAGAACTTGGAATAAGAATCTGAAGCTCTGGTTTTCTTTCCCCCAAAATTTGTATCCCTTTCACCTCATTCTATATGTTTACTGTTCAAAGGGAAGAGGCTGGAAATTGGGGTGCTGCCAGTTTTGTTCAGAACAAGTTTAACTTTTCAGGTTGGGCTATGTAGATCGGGTGTCAGCTGATCACCCACTGTGTTCAGTTCTGCACTAAATGGCTCAAATGTCTGGCAAACAGATTTGTGTTTGCTGTTTTTAGAATTGCACATGTGCACTAAGGACTATGTAGACAAACACTGAATGGGAGAGGTTTTTTTTAAAAAAAAAACATAGCATCAATATGTTTTGTGAATAATTTAAGTGCCAATTTAAATAGCTGTCTGCCACCTGGTGCAGTAGTGTAGCAAGGGAGGAGTAGAACTCAGGTGGGCTGAGAGTAGACATGCACAAAGAGCTGATTGCACTATATTAGGAATGAATAGGGTGAAGCAACCTGCCAAACTGCTGTGAACAGTATGATAAGCATAAGAAAAACCAGTCAGAAAATCAGCTCATGTCCTCGACTTATGAACAGGATGTGAGCTGAACTGGCAGCTGTTCTAGCAGTCCTAACTGCAACTGATGAGAAGGAAAAGGATACATATATACACAAACATGAGGTATATGGGTAGTAACATTCATTTGCAATCATTACACTGGGTTTATTCCTGTCAAGTGGAACAGTGCTATCCAGTTCTGTTTCCTACCAATGAAATTTCCAGTCTAGTCCATTACTATTTTGGAAACAAAGCATGAGGCTGGTGGCTTTCAGATTCTCATAGCAAAGGACAAGCCATTAGGATGGCATATAGAAAGATCATCCAGGACCCAGCAAGCTTCCTTCCCAGCCAAACAATCTGTGTTTCATGGGACCAGGATGAGACAATGCTGCTACTGTTTCCAGATACCAGTTGTGGTGGAACCGGCCTGCTCTGGCCTCCAGGCTCTGTTCCACCCTACCCTCCAACATTTTCCCAACACCTGGAGATTCCTTTCTTTCTCTCTCAGGTAGCTCGCCACCACCACCTGACCTTTGTAGGAATTGCCCACTGGGAGGATCAGAAGTCCCAGCTTCCCTTCCATGTTCTGAGGCCTTGCCTTTGTGTCTCCTGCTGACCAGTGCCTGGTCGCCACAAGGACAATTTACTGCCTTGTGCACCCCTGGAGGAATAGCTGCTTGCCAACTACCTGCCTTCCCCCTGGAGCTCCTTTTAAAATAGTGTGTCCTAGATTGTGAAGGTCTATGTGGTACAGAGAACCACTATCAGCATCAAAAATTATAAAGTATTTATTACAAAGAAAATGTTCACGTATACTTTTAATACAAAAACAGATAAAACAAGCCCTTAAAGTCTTATATGGCCTGGGATCCACATATCTGAGGAACTGCCTCTTCCCATATATACCCCAAAGAATGTTACACTCTATGTACCAACATCTCCTGGTTGTCCCTGGCCCAAAGGATGTCCGTTTTGCCTCAACCAGGGCCAGGGCCTTTTCCACCATGGCCCCTGCCTGGTAGATCATGCTCCCAGTTGAGATTAGGGCCCTCTGGGATCTTCTTCAATTCTGCAGGGCCTGTAAGATGGAGCTGTTCCACCAGGCCTTTGGCTGAGGCAGCGGACGTTTCTATATGGTCTCCCTGAGGTGGTTGTTACCCACTCACCTATCAACCCAAATAATATGCCAGGGAACCCCCACAGCCATCTTGTTTTGTTAGAAGTGTGACTGTGTTTTAATGTTTATTATTTTCAAATTGTTTAAATTGTTTAATTTTAACTGTATTCATTGTATGTTTTATGATGTTACCCACCCTGAGCTCGCTCGCGGGATGGGTGGGCTGTAAATACAAATAATAAATAAATAAATGGGTAAAATGCAAATCCTCTGTCCCTCTCTGTATAAATGCCCTATCAAATGTTAAAAGAGAACGGGCTCCTAAGGCTTAGGGAGTTACAGTTCTGTACAGTTTCCCTTACCTTGAAGTTTTCTGTAGGTCTCTGGGGCAGCACATGATCAAATTGCTGCCTCCTCTAGACCTCAGTTAAGTGTTCTTTCTGTCCTGATGGTCCCAACACCAAAAAGCTTCCTTCTTGCTCCCCTAAGTTTTATCACCTCCTTTTCCCCACCCACAGACCAGGTCAGGCCAGGTCAGAGAAGCATTTCTGGAAGTTTCTTCCTGGAGATTATTCCTGGAGTTTAGTTTAGTTTATTTCTACAGTCCTTAGACCAGTCATACAAAAAAAAGCACAACTTTACAAAATTCCAAAATTTTAAACTACATCAGTAAAACATTAAAAACAAAAAATAATCTAATATCAAACTACTATACCTAACTAGCTGCCTTGGGGTTTCCATGATCTGAGTATCACCATATAAAAACTGGCTACTTGGTGGGTAATCTTGGATTTCTATCAGATAGAAGGAACTTGAGTCTAGCTTTTTCGGAGAGGCCCAGAATTTGTTCAGTCAGCAGCGTGATGATTTTATTATGTGCCACCTGATAATACAGACATCTAAAAAACATGTCCTCTGTAGTCTCAACCTCCCTTAATGGGCAGGTACAAAGCCTTTCTGTGAAAGGAATATTCTTATATTTTCCTTCAAGTACAGCAGAAGGGAAGGCAGAGCACCTCGCCAGAGTGAAGGCTCTCCTAAACCCTTTTACTTCAAGAGATGTTAAATAGTTGGCTGGGCCCACAGTATTTTTGATAATTGCCCTCATCTTAATGTTTTGTATGCTGGAAAGATCAGTTTGGCATTCTATAGCCTCGATTCTCTAAAGCATACGAAAACAAGGGGGATCCACAAGGGCTGAGAACAGCTCCTGCAGACACTCCAACCTCCAACAGTGACTACCAAAAGTAGAT
>NW_015162003.1:426943-451433 GCF_001447785.1 Gekko japonicus | reverse complement strand
GGGAAAGGAAAACCCTTTCCATCAACTTCTTACTCTTGTTTCTACTACTCTTGTTCCATCAGCATTTGGCTTTTCTCCTTCTGCTTCCACTTCCTGCTCACTGTGCCTTTTCTGGCTGTATCCCCCATCCACCTATTTTGTTACAGTCGTCTTGTCCACCCACCCACCTAGAATCATAGAATCACAGAGTTGGAAGGGGCCTCTGCATACGTGCCATTCTAACCACATCCTTTTTGAAGTAAGGCCTCCAGAATATTACAAAGTACTCTTGGTGCAGCCTGACCAATGCAGTGTACAGCGGGACTATGACATCTTGCAATTTGGATGTTATGCCTCTGTTGATATACCACAGGATTGCATTAGTCTTCTTTGTTGCCTCATCACACTGACTGTTCATATTTAACTTTCAGTCCACCCTTACGCCAAGATCTTGTTCACACACACTGCTACTCAGAAGTGTATCCCCCATCCAGTATGCATGTTCCTCATTTTTGCTACCCAGATGTAGAACTCGGCACTTATCTTTGTTAAATTGCATCCACCCACTTGCATCTTGTTCACAAACCATACAATCTCCAAGAACTTTTCTGGATTGCACCGAATAGGTCCGAAAACCATAAAAATAATGTATTACTTCCAACATCAATTAAAGTATGGGATCAACAGAAAAAACTCCTACCAACAGGCATATCTCAGATAGCAACATATACATATATACTCACCAAGACTGGTTCCTCCTGGGATGGCCTTAAGTGCTTTTAATAATTGGATCACAGCAGATCTAGGACGTCTTCATAATCTAGTAGAAAATGGCAAGATTCATGATAAAAATTACTTCGACCTTAAATTAGGTCAACAAACGCCATGGCACCAATACCTACACCTCAAAAAAACTAGCTATTTCAGGTATCTTTCAAAGAGAGCTGAAAAACCTAGAAAAGTTAATCCTGGCCTACCCTAACTCAACAAAAGGAATCTTATCAAAACTCTATAAATTAACTCAGATAGAAGATAACAAGAACTGTAAAATGAAACATCAACACAGATGGGAAGAAGATCTTAACTTAAACTTCCAAGACTCTGATTGGTATGACATTTGGGCTTCACCTGTGAATAACTCTGCAGTTTACAATACATGCCTTCAATTCTTTAAGTTGATTTCGAGTTGGTACTTCACTCCGTATCAACTACATAAAATGAAAACGTCCATTCAACCGCTCTGTTGGAAAAAGTGTGGGCTAACTGGTACCTACTTTCACTGCTGGTGGTCCTGCTCTCTAATCCTCCAGTTCTGGGACAAAGTGGTAATGCAAATCAATTTAATCACTCGTAAAACTGCATACCAGAAGCTGTCTTATTAAACTTATGGGACAATTCAATAAGAGGAGATGCTAAAGAATTTATAGTGATACTTCTAGCTACGGCCAGATTGACAATTGCGGCTGCCTGGAAATCCTCCTTACCGCCTACTATCTTAGCCTGGCACAACAAAATCTGGTATTAATTTGTTATGGCCAAGATAATGGACTCCATACACAGAAATCACAACCCAACCACTTCAATAAACATTAAATTTGCACGCATCTGGACCCCAGTACTGGAATATATGGTAACACAAGACAAACTTCCTTCTAAACAGATATACCATAAATGGCTATACATTTGACATAAGTAAGGTTAAATCAACCACAACTCTAGTTAATTAAATCTGTTATTCAACAGGTTTAGCAATCATAGCAAACATATTAAGTATAGTACAGTATGTTCTCATGTATTATCACATAATATGCTCTTTCTGTTCTAAACTACTTTGTTTTACTAAACATTCAACTCTTGTTGTATAATGTTATAATTTATACTATGTTGTAAAGCTGATTATATTCTCAATAAAGCTTAATTAAAAGAGAAAGAAAAAGAAAGGGGGAAAAAGACAGCAAGTCTGGAAAAGTCTAAATGGCACCAACAGTGTTCCACTTACCACTGTCCTCACTTGTCATCTGTTTTACCACAGGTGACACAGAAATTCCAGTGGAACTTCAGTTTTAAATAGGAGCTGATGTATTTAATTTATGGGGAAAGATCTCTGTTATCTAAACTCTGCATCTCTCATAACAGCCATCCCTCTTCCACCAAAATCCAAGGACTGTAGTACATGGCTGCGAGAATACCTCTTGGACATAAAGGAAATAAATGTTTTGTTGGGGGGGGGAGAAATTAATTTCATTTATTTATGACTACTTTTTTTCACCACCTTTCTCCTCAATGAGGATCAAAAGTGATTTACATCATTCTCCTCTCCTCCATTTTATCCTCACAACAACCCTGTGAGGTAGGTTACACTGAGAACATGTTACTGGTCTAAGAGTGGGGATTTGAACCTGGTTCTTCCAGATCCTAGTCTGACACTAACCACTATATCACACTGGCTCAAAGCATGCACTTCCTCCCTCATACTGTAGCCTGGTACACTCCTGAAATCATGCTCCGGGGTTGACTGGAACAGTTTGGGTGACTAAGTGGGAGCCTGTGATGTCCAGAGGGAGTAAATTAAAATTGTTGTCAGATTCCTGGACAAAGTTACTCGAAACAACACTCTCTCTGCAGTAATTTGTTTATTGAAAATTAATCATGTTCCAGGTTAGATCAGTACCATGTCAGAACTGAGGTTCTGGCAGGAGAATCCAAAAATATAGACAGATCAAACTAGTCCCCCCCTTCCATACATCCAATCATACAACTATCCCACCTAGCGTTCGTGCCTACTGCTCCCGCACCTGAGAATATACTGTTTTTTAATCTATAATAGCAAGCTGGCACAGTGTGGCTCAAGGTGGTCCCTAGACAGGGAGGTATCTTGGAAAGAGTTACAATGCCTACGATAGACAGCAGAGCGGCAGTTCACACACTCAGCCATTCACACACACACACACCCCAGCAGGAATTTCCTCTTTACAATTATGACAAACTAAAGACAGACTTTGACAATTGCTTTCCAACCTTTTCCAGTGTAGTGGCCTTCAACTAGCAATACAATCCTAAAAATACTTTGCTGGGAGTAAGCCCCCCTTGAATAGATTTCAGTAGGATTCTGAGTAGACCTGCTTAGGATTGCACCATAAGCCCATGCATTTCGAGTCTGAACATGTTCATCATTTTGCCCTTCACAGCCTTTTCTGTAGAAGGAAGAAAAATGTATTTCAAAGACTGGTAGACACTGCAATTAAATTTATAATATACAACACAAACCCAGGTGTGTATGTGCCATTCTATGCACATAGGAATGGAAGTACAGCTTGGGCATGCTCAGTAACCTACATTTTTCAATAACAGATTATTTCTAAGAGTGTGCCACAATCTACTGAACAAATATATTTACCTGTATGAACTAGATCAGTTTATCTGAACTGGACTTTTGGAATGCTAGCACTGCAAATCATTCTGTGACATCATCAGCAACAAAGGCAAATCTCAGCAACATTGACTCAAAGCCTCTATTAAAAGCTATTCTGAAATGTTCACTGCTTTTCTGGTATGGAAAAGCAGCTTTGCATTGAAAAGCTACTGTGAAATGCAAGGCTATTAATATTTCAAAGCATTCTGGTGACATAATAAATCATGAAAGTGAGCCTTGTGTGTTTTCTGATGTTACTAGAAACTTGAGAAGAATTTATAGCCATGTTCACACTTGAGTATTTTATCATATAAAGTACATTGATCCAAATATAAATAAAAACGATAAAAGCTATAAAAATGCAAAACAAGGCAGCCCTCTCCCTAGTCTATCAAGTTCTTATTTCAGCTTCTCTTGCATACTTCCTCTTTTCTGCTCATCACTCTTCAGCGTATTTTTCCTTGTAAATTTATTGGTTCTCTGCTTCCTTGTTTGTGCTCGTGTCTAATATTTCATCATTTTCATTCCTAATGAGCCACTCAAATGACGTCAAGCTGTATTTGTTCTTAAAAAGACAGAGAGTATTGTGTGGTCTTCTCTGTAACAGTCTCTCATCACATTTACATTCTTCTTTCAGCCGGAGGGAATGGATTTGAACTGGGCAATATTTTAGACATTTTCAGCTCTTGTGAATCTATCTTTTACTTCCCCTATTTAGCAACATAGAGCAGTCTCTGTAAACACAAGTGATCTCTCATGGTTTTCTCTGATCTTTTTCTTTGACCAGGATCATTTAAGTTGCATACTGATAATATCAATATTACATGGCCAGTTCTGTGGAAACTTAAAGCCAAAGGCTGGACCCATGAACAGACAAGACAGATCTTTCCAAAACCTGAAAAAAATGGCGCAGGTTTACAGAAAAAAATGTGAAATCAAGAGAGACGGAGAGAGAGAGAGAGGGAGGAAGGGAGAGAGGGGGAGGGGCAGTTAACCCCTGCTATAAGAAACAAATACCTTCAGGGGCTGTTGCTAGGCAACCACACAGCATTGCCATACTTCAACCCTTGGTTTCTGTCAATCGAAGGTAAGGGGAGGGATAGGGATCTTTCCAGAACTGCTTTAAACTTTGAGTAGGGTTGCCAGCTCTGGTTGGGAAATTTCGGGAGGTTTTGAGGGCAGAGTGTGGGGAGGATAGAGGTTAGGAGTGATAGGGATTTCAGCAGGGTATAGTGTCATTGAGTCCACCTTCCAAAACAGCCATTTTCTCCAGGGGAACTGAGCTCTATAACCTGGAGATCAGTCAGAATTCTGGGAAATATCCAGCCACCATTTGGAGGCTGGCAACCCTAACTTTGATGGAGGAATCATGGGACCAGGCCTGGCAGCAACCACATGAATACCCAGCTGCTCCCTGTTATTCAAAAGTATTCACATTATGAAAGCCAGTGTGATGTAGAGGTTAAAGATTCAACTACGAACTTGGAGGCCTAGGTTTCAATCACTACTTTGTTGTGACCTAGGGAAACTTACACTTTCTCAATCTTACCTCAGAGGGTGTAGAGGTATTGCAGAAGACCATTGTTAATCCAAGGAGATAGTGGTGACCACAAGTTTCTCTTTCTGTGTGTTTAGATGACAGCAGCAGACTGGAAGGTATTAACAGTGCTGGGTTTTTTGTTTTAAGTAATTGCACCTGGTGTTTAAATGAGGGGGATGTTTTCTCTCACCCTTGGAATGAATCCCAGCTGGGCTTAATTGTTTCATTATAAATTAGGAGGGGTCATTTTTCTTCTGGGGGAGAAAGAAGACTGAAGAGAGAAGGGGTAAGAATAAACCTCTGCTCAAACCAGGGTGGTACTAAGCAACTTTTGGACCAGAATTGATTTGCTAATACTTTCAGGGATGTGGATATATTCCTTTTGCCATTCTTTGTTTTATGTTTATCACTGTTAATAAAGCTGTTTTTCCTTCCACCACTGGGTGGTTGTTGCTTTTTTGAAATCCTTAAAAATTGAACTGTTTGCCAAAATGGGCAACACACAGTGTTGTTGTGAGAATAACATGTAGGAGAGGAGAATGATGAAAGCTGCTTTGGGCTCACATTGTGAAGAATATAGCTGCAGATGCCTGTGTGTGTGTTAAGTGCCATCAAGTTGCTTCTGACTTATGGTGACCGTATAAATGAATGATCTCCAACATGTCCTTTTGTTAACAGCTGTGTTCAGGCCTTGCAAACTGAGAGCTGTGACTTCTTTGATTGAGTCAATCCAAAACATGTTGGGTCTTCCTCTTTTCCTGCAGCCTTCAATTTTCCCAAGCATTATCATATTTTCCAGTGATAGCCTTAGTTTAGTCATGTTAACTTCTTGGAAGAGTTCAGACTTGATTTGCCCTAAACCCCACTTCTTTGTCTTTTTTGTGGTCCATGATATCCATAAAACTCTACTCAAGCACCACATTTCAAATGAATCAACCTTTTTTTTTCTCTCAGCTTTCTTCCTTGTCCAACTTTCACACCCATACATAGTAATGGTAACAGTCTTTGTTATAATATTTTTAGCATCACTTTACTCATGTGAGAAATGAGGAGAGAAGGTGGATTGTAGGCTTGCCAATTCCCCCTGGGGGGCAGGGAAAACCCCACCCCAGAGGCTCGTTCCCCACCACTGCTGGATCGGGCCCTGGGGGGAACTCCACCCTGACGTGCACGTCACCAGGAAGTGACACGACCATGCCGGGCACACTGGGGGCGGGGCCACGGTCATCTGAGGGAAAACTCTATGGCTGCCAGGGGAAGGGAAGAAGAGAAAGCTGAAGACAGATAAAGATAGGTTGGCTGGTGGGAAAGAAGGAAACATGAAAAGTGAGACACTATGGGGGTAGTGGAGAAAGGAAAACAAGATGCCTTTTAACATGTCCTTGAGGGTCATCTACTTGTATATATCTAATGTGTGTGTGTGTGTTGGACAGTGTCTGTGATACCCACACACAATAAATCCTTAAAGTGCATATGGCAATCTTGCCCTCTTCCCTTCCTCACACACAGGATTTTTCCTTTGTTTCTTCTTTCTTGCTGAGCACCCCCTATATCTATTATACTCTCCCCCCCCCCCCGGTCTATGGCTGTCCCACCATTTTATGTTATTATATATTTTGATGCTGGCCCAGCATAGCTGAGGTAACTTTGTAATCACACTAAATTGAAGATAATTTGTTGCCAACAAGTAGGTGTTTCTGCTTTTCCATAAAGTCTTTGAAACTTTGAGAAGAGAGGCTTTCTTTTCAGTGTCTGCTTAAACACTCAAGTATAAGTTCCTGAGTTTCACTGAATTTTAAGGGTTTGAAGGCAGGGACATAAAACCAGGTTCCAAAAATCCTTCTCTATACACTGACCAAAGGATCATTCCTCTCTCAAGAGATATCTCCCTTTTCACTGGACAAGGATTACTTTTTTAGACTAGAAGCTCCCCCTTGCTTGGTTGGGGATCTTCTGTAATCCTCCCACTCCTCTTCTAGCCACCTTCCCAGTCCTCAGTCAGTGCTAACCTGATCTTCTTCAACTGTCAGTTCTCAACTGTCATTTCCTAACTGATGCTCTCCACAGAATTCCATTTGAACAGCCTGTCACTTAAAAGTTCTCAAACTCTGTGACGCATTAACCCTTGACAGTCCATTAAAGTGTGACAGACTAATATCTATACGCAACACATTTTTAATTTGCCACAAAATTCTGGCATTTTTATGTGAGAAACAGGCTTAACAGAACCCCACAATTACATTTTCCCCCTGTTCATTCTCAGGGTTATTTCAAACACATCACTCTGCATAGGGCTTCTTTTTACCCTTAAAAAAAAAAAACCTAACTAGACAGCAAACTATGTCTTGCTAATTGGTCATTGGGGTTCTTCATTACATTTTTAGTTAACCACTATACAGGCTATATCAGGAAAGCCTGAGACATTACATCAGGAATACATTTTACCATGTTACAGTTTGTTCTCATGATTAGTTGAATCCTTTGATATGTGGTTAGTGAGTATATTTTGGGATAAAAAAACCTCTCAGATTAGTCATACAAATCAGTAATCTGAGAATATACTGTAAATATTTAATTTGTATTACAACTATTCTGAAACTCAGAATTGGATAACTAGTAACATCAAGTTTGGGGGCAAATTTGCCCTAATAATAATACTATTTTTTTAATGATGAACTGATCCTCCTTGCTCTGAAATTATTTCTCCATTGGCAATTAAAAATTAAGTTGTATTTCAAGTTTTTGTGCCACTTTTGTGCCACATGGAATTGATGCTAAAGCCGGTACTCACTGTATTCATATGCTTGGAAATTGCTTCCCTGAATTAACCTCTTACTTAGTTTCAACAAAACTGTTCTTGCTGCTGAACCTGACTGACACTTTTAAGAAACAACTGTAGATACCACCAAAACTGCTGCTTCCTCTACTCATGATATACAGATGAGGAAAGTGAGCATGATATAAGTTCCCAGGAAATGCATTGCCTTTTTCTGTTTCACCATTGCGATATGCAAGCATCAGTGCAAAAATGCACAACAAATACAAGTAATTTTGAATTTTACTTTTAATGTGTCTGTGTATTCTGTTTGTAAACAATAAGCCAATTACAATTAGGCCATGAACATTCCCCTATCATTATGGGAAACAATCTTAGAGAAGTGCTTTATGTATGAAAAAGTAGTCCAGCTTAGAAATCTCAGGGGGGAAAATGCAGCAGATATTATTGTAGCTCAATTCAATTATTTCATTCTCTGATAAATTATTTGAAAGAAATTTGATCATAATAAATGGAAAACAGGCTGCTCTGGAGTTTACAGAGCTGAGACATCATTTGGAAAGTAAATAGGAGGCATGTGGTATCCAAATCAACATAAAGTTCTGTATATTTGCAATTTAACTTTGCACTTATCAGTCAGGATTGATACACTTCATTGAATTTTTCATCAAATCAAACCCACTTATTAGCAAAACAAACAAACAAAAATATCTTCAAAATTTATTCCTCAAAATATTAAATGGCCTAGCTGCTATTTAGCTGATATATTACACACCTGTTTAAGGCACTATTTAATGAGGTTACCAATACCATTCAGAAGACCAAGCCTCCATTATTTTTATGTGATAAACATAAAAAGAATGGAACTGCTTTTTCCTGCTTTGAGTTTTCTGTGTTATTTCATCAACATAAGACAGCATATTATATTCTTAAAGTTGTACAGAGCTGATATTACAACATCAGATGTTTCTGTGGTGAGCAGGGATCAGGGTTTTCCAGATTGACTCATCCAGCCAATCATGTGATTAAACTTCCACCCAATTTGAACAAGAATAAGAATTTCAGTGGTTAAAACCAAAGCTCAGTTTTAAAAAAAATGAAATTAATTTTTTTGAGAAACCCTAGATCTGCTACTATGTTTTGGCTTGAAAATATTTTTTTCCGAACTTCATTGTATAACAGCAGTAGGTCAAATCAGTAAGGACATATATGTGATAGTTCTGCCTCAGCACCCATCAGGCTATCCTAACTCCCTGCTCAGGTAAAGAGCCCTGAATCAAGTGATAGAGACACATTCCTGCTCTGACACTTCAGAGGGAGTTGCTCTGGTGAGGGAATATACTTGTCCCAGCAGGATTCCCTTGCTGCTCTCCAACCCCCTCTTAAGCGGGGTTTAGAGCTTTCCCCTCTGGTAGACCACCACTACCACCTCCTAGTCCTTGTTCCCCTCTCTGGTTCAGAGCCAGGAGGAGCATCCAAATGGGCGCTGCTTGTGCAACAACTGCAATTGTTTTCTCTAAACTAATACAGGGGGATACATGTTAAGGGAAAAAAGAAACATGGAAATATTGTAAACCTACTTGGAACTAACAAATCCTGAGCATCTGATCCCACTTCCCCATTGAGAGATTCAGATGGGTGTATGCATAAAGAGGATGCTGTCTTTCACATGGTCACACTTCCCTCACAGTCTCTCTCTTTCACACACAAGTGTTTAAGAAGGTTTTGACCTATATGGGCCTTGGGTTCTTTCAGCAATAGCCTGCCAGAACCTATTCAGTTAATAGAGGAGTGCTAGCACAGAGACTCCTGGCTATGAAACTCTACTTATTTCACTACTGAGGATGCTGGATGATATTTTTCCTAGTCTTCATGCTGCCATAAACACCGGTCTGTCTCCAGAAATGTTATCCCCCTTCTGCTCTCATCTATGACAATATTGTGTAGCACAAGGGATTGTTCAAGTGTGGAACTGTAATAATGAACAATAAAAATACGGAATTCCAGGGAATGGCAATTTTCATCATAGGACCTGTTAGCAATATCATCAGGAAACCTGTCATATTGGTCCCACAGCCCATATCTCAGTTATATGGACCAGTATGAGCTGGACTGTATGCAGCAGCTCAATTTCAAAGAATGTGACCAGGCATGGTAGTATTATGCCCAAGCTGTTCACAGTGGAAATTAATGCATGCAGTTCTGTCAACAAGAGTGCAAAAATCTCTATAGCACTGAACCACCAATTTTATTCCTCAAAATCAAAGCCATCTGGTGGAGGTCCTTATCAGTAATAGTATCATGGAATACAGATATTTGAATCAAGTCATATTGATATTGAATTGTCCGCTAATGTTTCCTACTTCACAAGAGTTTGGATCCAATGGAGTATATCCATGGACAGGAAGATATCCCACAAAGCATGACTTTCTCGCCTGCCCCCCCAACCACTGCAGCCCCTAGAGCCCCCCAAAATGCAACATTACAGCAGGAGATATCTGTTCAGGAGAAGCTTGGATCCAAGCAATGGTATATGGAAAGTTCTCTGTGTTCTCTGGAACCTCCAGTATTTTTTTAATGAAGTATGTTCAATGTAGTCCTGTTCCCAGTATCAGCTGGAGGAGATCTGATGGCATCCCATTAGCTGGAAAGGTGAACGCATCCAAAGGAATCCTTGAGATCCCAGATTTTCAGCAGTTTTTTTTTCAGCAGGAAGATGAAGGCTTTTATGTCTGTGTGGCAGCAAACAGTCGGGGAAGTAATGTTGCTAAAGGTCAACTCTTTATATACGGTGAGTAAACTGTATTGTTACGTGCAATATAGTAATGTTGGAATATTCTACAAGTGTCTTACTGAGCATATTTATTCCTCATCATACTTTCATGTTTAGCATATAAAATCTCTTGAAATTCTCCTGATCTAATTGTGTGTATGTGTGTGTGATATATTGAATAGGTCTCATTTCCAAAATTCAACCAAACATGCTAGGAAGTCTTGGATCCTCCAGTAAATCATTGCTGACAGTGATGAATCCCAGAAGGCATGAGCTAGAAATCATTTTACAGCCTACTCCACAGTAGTGACGGCAGTGAAGAGACAATATTTTTCCACCATGATTGCATCAGCACAGCATAGATCTGTGGAAATCTTGCAGGTGGTCAAAGGCCTATTGAGTTTTAGACTACAGGAGGAGGTAGAGTGTTCTGCAGCCCACTGTGACCATTTTGCCAAAACTCTCACATCTGTTCCAAATTGAACTCTACATTCACACTGACAGGATCACATGGTCCCAGGATGTCAACTTATCCGGTTGTGTAGGATACCTTTTTAGCTTGTTCAATCTGAGGTTGAGGACAGGATTCTTGAAAGTTTGAGACCTACCACCGGGCTGCTTAAATCTGCCAGAGTGCGGCTAGCTGAGTGGGTCTTGGGGACAGTAAATGACTCCTTGAGAGAGAGATGCTCACCCCTGCCTTGAAGTTGGCAATGGTGTGTTACTCCTAAAGAAACCTACTCCAGACCAAGTAGAGCAATGTTCCCTCTAAGCTGTGGAGTCTTGTGAGCAAAAATCTTACTTTGTGAATGACTGGCATTAAAGTTGTGAGCGAGCGATTTGGCTGCTGCAGAAATTAGCTTGTTCTGGAGCCATTTTTTTCTGAGCAAAGACAAAAATGTGTGAGTTGGAGACTAAAAAACTGTGAGCTAGCTCACACTAACTCAGCTTAGAGGGAACACTGAAGTAGAGTTGAATAACTAGTGTCCAATCAAATGTACTCTTCTTGATCAAGGTTATTGAATGAGTAGTGGCTGGGCAGCTTCAGGGATTGCTGAAAGAAGTGGATTCTTTGGATCAATTCCAGTCTGGTTTCATGCCCAGTTGTGGGACTGTAACAGCCTTGGCCACCCTGGTAGATGACCTGTACAAGGAGGTAGACAGGAGAATATGATTCTGTTAATTCTCCTGGACCACTTGGTGAACTCTAATACCATTGCCTTTCAGGGTTGGAACTGGGGGGCACCATTTCTTAAGTGTTTCAGTTTTACCTCAAAAGTAAGTTTTAGGCTGTAGTGCTGGGGGATTGCTCAGCCTTTTGGCCTCTGGCCTGCAAGGTCCCGAAAAGGTCTGTCTTCTCTCCCACTTTTTTTTAAACCTATGTGAAGTCACCCACAGAGATCATCTAGAAATTTGGGCTGAATTGCCACTAATATGCAGATAACACCCAACCAGGGGTCATTTCGTAGAAAAAGAGCTAGGGGAACTCATTAGCATAACTCATTAGCATATGCCACACCCCCTGACATCACCGGAAGTGTGTCATAAGGCCACACCTCCTGACATCACCGGAAATGTGTCATAAGGCCACACACCCCGCCCCTAACAGTCCCAGCCACCGGTGCCGGCCTTGCAGCTCCACTGCCGAGCCCCATGAGGGGCCCGGGGGTGGACCTGCAAGGCCGGCGGGAGTGCAAGGAAGCCCCGCGAAGGCCCTCCCTGGCCCCAGGCAGGCAGGGGTGGGGAGAGGCAGGGAGGAAGCAACTTACCCTCCCTCTTCTCCTGCCTCCTCCTGGCTGAATGAGGGCCGGAAGCAAGGCGGCCGGAAGCAGGGGGCGGGGCTTCATCATGTGCCCCGCCCCCCGTACCTCACCCGGGGGGACTGCGTTCCCCCATGTTCCCCCCTGAAATGACCTCTGCACCCAACTCTATTTTGCAATTCCATGTGGATCCCAGGGAGGCCATGGAAACTGCCTGAAGGCAGTTTGGGGATTGTTAAGGGCTACCAAGCTGAAATTTAATCCCAATAATATGAAAGTGCTATTGGGGGAAAGGTTTAACCCAGAAATTGGTCTCATTTCTGGACAGGGTTTCACTACCCTTATAATAAAAAGTGTGTCGCTTGGGAGTGATGCTGGACCTGGGCCTCCTATTGGATAAATAGGTAGCAGAGGTGGCCAGGGATGCCTTTCACCAGGTTCAGTTGGTGAGGCAGCTATGGCCATTCCTGGCAAGAAATATGTTGCCACTGCAGTGCTTGCCCTAGTAACATCCACATTAGATTATTGCAATGTGCTCTACATGGAGGCTGCCCTAGAAGACTGTTTGGAAGCTACAGTTGGCACAGAATACTGTGGCCAGATTGTCAACAAGAGTGGGCTATTGGGACCATATCATTCCAGCCTTGTTCCATCTATACTGGTTCCAAATTTGCTTCCATACCCATGAAGGTGCTGGTACTGACTTTTTAAGGCCTATATGCCTTGGGGCCAGCATAACTGAAGGACCATTTACTTTCATATGAACGGACCCAAGCCCTCTGGACATCATTCAGGTGCTCATACCATCTGAGGCTAGACAGCTGGCAAGTTGAGAAAGGGCCTTTTCAGTCATAACACTGAAACATTGTCTGTTTATTATTGTCTTCTGCCAGCAGGTTAAGACTTTTTTGTTTTGCTTGATGTTTCTTTGTTAACTTTTATTTGCCTTCTTCACAGTTTTCCTATGTGTTTGTATGTTTCATTGTGTGTGTGTAAAAAGTGGGTACCTACTATACTCATGAGGGGTCTTTCCCACTCTTAGCCTTCTTCTCCACCACCCATTGTTATCCCCTGCAGGTCACAGTCACCCCCACCATCACCGCCACCAGACCTTCTGTGGCTTTCTTATACCCCACCACCACCACCACCACCACCACCACTGCAGGGCCTGGAATGGCTCCCAGCCATCCCCTACCATCACTGCTGCCAGTGGCAACACCTGTGCAGCTCCTGGACTCTCATGCTAGGCCTGCTGAGGCCTCCTTTACACACACACACACACACACACACACACACACACACACACACACTGCCATTGTTGCTCCCAGTGGCAAACCTGGCAGTGCTTCTGGCCTCTGACACCAGGTCTGCTGAGGCTTCCTACCTTCCATCACCACAACTGCTGCCTGGCCCAGCATGACTCCCAGCAACTGCTGAGGGCCTGGCACATGATGAGGAGAAGGTAGGTGTTGTGAGGGGGGATTAACCCCCCCCGATGCATTTTTATATGTTTACAGTTTTTCTGCAAACCTGGGGAGTCCTCAAAGTTTGCAGAAATACCTATTTTCAGTCAGTGAGGGCCCAATCCACAGGTTTAAGTATCTGCAGATGAGTACACATTTGACTGTTAGAATATAAGATGTATGTATGTATGTAAGTACACCACTTTAATGTTTGAAATGTTTCAATGTTTTAATGCTTGCTGTCTTGGATACCCTGAGTTGGGTGGAAAGGCAGTGCAGAAATGTTTTCAATAAATAAATACACTTATAAGGATAGCAAGAATTCTTCACCTCTCTTCTCCTGCCACCGCCAGTATGCTCCACAGGGGTGTGGCCAATAAAACTGCTTTATTTGCATAAAATATTAAGAGAAGGCAAGAAAAATTGTTTATCCCAGGAGGAGGGGGGGAATCAGGTTTATGTTTTAGCTTAATCAGACAACTTGATCTGTTCCTTGCTGTAGTATGTGTGGTTCACCAAGTTATCTCAACACATATGAGAGACAGAGGCAAGCACCCATTCACCATCTTCTGTAAATATGGGGGGGGGCAGCTGCAGTAAGGAGAAAGACTTGGCAGGAGTTACACTGTCTCCCTCATCCACAAAGGTCTTCTGTTGCTCAAATGAAAATTACATTTATGGAACAGGCAGGGAGATTGATTCCTGCTGAGTCCCTGCTCAGTGCAGCTCACCAAACCTCATGAAGCTCTGTTCAATATCATTCCCCATCCCTTAGCAGTGTCATCTTAGAACAGACGAGTAAAAGAAGCTATTTGGGGCAATGGAAGCCAATGAAAAGTAGCTTCCATTGAGTGGTTGCATGGATATAAATTTGAGTGCAATTTGAAAGATATATAAACTCTTCAGCTGAAGATGTTTAAAATAGGTTGGTTCATATACAGTTATGTTTTTAGTTTCTTACCTCCCCACATCCATACTGTGAGGCAAGCTGAAATAAAATTCTCATGATAACTTCTTGTTTGTTTGCTGATATAGCCCTACCCGAATGGACAACAAGCATTCAGAATGCCTATTTGTCTCTCTATGACACGTTAATTTGGGGATGTATGGCAACTGGGAAACCAATGCCTTCATATAGTTGGCTTAAAAATGGCCAGCCCCTCACACCTCAGGTAAGACCATCAACATTTCCAAATAAACTATGTTTGATGCTGAAGCAAACTTTTGTGAATCCTCTCTCTCTCTCTCTCTCTCTCGCGTGTGCGTATGTTGGTGTTCTCTCTCTCTCTCTCTCTCTCTCTCTCTCTCTCTCTCTCTCTCTCTCTCTGACCGATTTCACAAAAGAGCTGCGCCGTGGTCGCGCCTCCCTTTGCCCCATTTCTATTGGTCAATATCCCACTTGAAGCCGCACGGCTGCATTTTGACCCGCGGCTTCGCCCAATTTTCCCTGTGGTTTTGTGATCCTTGAAAAACAGGATCACGAAACCGTGGGGAAAATCGGGCGAAGCCGTGGGTCAAAATGCGGCCGTGTGGCTTCAAGTGGGAAATTGACCAATAGAAGCAGGGCAAAGGGAGGCATAACTGCGGCACAGCTCTTGTGTGAAATCAGTCTCTCTCTCTCTCTTCAGTACGAATATACATATTGCTATGAAGTTCAGCATTCATGTCCATGGAAAGTTACCCATAAAGTTTTAAATGAGAGAACTTTCCAAAAGTATGGACCCAGCAGCACTGCAGGCTGGTTCTGGAGCACCTGAGGATTTGATGTGCTCTGGCCAGGTTCTAAGAGTAAACATTAGAGTACTGATCTAGATCCATGGTGGAGTTGTACTCAACCCATTTGTCACTTCACTTCCTTTGCACTACCTCAGCCTGGGCCTTCTGTCACTGCTATTCCTGCAGAGTGGGAGCAGGTCCTGGGGGATATGAGCCCGGCTTCCTGCCCTGCCCTGCAGAGGCCTGGTGGCTACTTCAGGGGCCAGTGGTGCTGTCTCCCACACAGGCTGTGGCAGAGTGGCCTCTGTTACTGCTAGAATATTATCAGCAGATGCCTCTGCCATGCTGGTCTCTCCCTGGTCCCTCTGGGCCTACTTAGCCGCTGGTCTTGGTTCCTTGGTCTTTTCCCCTGAAGACTCCAGGTCTGAGTCACTGGGCTGGTCAGAGAGGGTCATAATACTTTGTTATTATGACAGGTGATCAAATGACAGGTTCTCCTGAATTTCTCAACAGTTTTCAATATTATCTCTTATAGTATCCTTTTGGCCTACTTGTCTGGGATGAGCAATGGATCCTCTGGTTGGTATTGGCTAAAGCCCTTCCAGGAACATAGATTACAGAAGGTGATTTGTGCAGTTTTTATCCAACCCCTTGGTCATTGGCCACAATATTTCTTCTTATCCTCATGTTATTGAACATTAAAGATCTGGGAAATATGATCTTTGGATTTGGAGTGAATGCATTACTCTCCTTTCCATCTGATTCTAGGTACACTGTGAAAATGCTGAACTAGTATCTGGAAGTATGTAATGACCAGATGAGGATGAACAAATTTAATCTGTCCAGGATGGAAGTACTGTAGATCATTAATAAAGAAAACATGAGAACAGGTGAACAACCTGTTCTAGATGACGGTGTATTAGAACTGCCAACTCCAGATTGGGAAATTCATGGAAATTTGGGGGCAGGTCCTGGGGTTGGTGGACTATGGGAACAGGTGGGAACTCAGCAAGGATCTGATGCCATAGAGACTGCTGTCTGGGGGAAACATGCAATTTTCTCCATGGGAACTGATATTTCTGGTCCAGACTCTAGAGGCCAGTTGAGATTCCAGCAGAGCTTCAGATCCAAACCTAAGGCTGGCAAACCTAGGCTGTATTCCATCTGAAAGGCACACAAAGTATTCTTGGACTTTTCGTTATTCCTGGATAGATAATAGAGGTGGCCGGAGTGTTTGTATGTTTATTTTTTAACCAACTCATACTGATTCATATTGATGAGTTGTAGATATTCCGGAACAAAGCTGATCTGATCACTGTTGCACTAGTATTGCTGAAATCCAAACTGCACCACTGTAGAGCTATCTTCAATGATGTTTCAAAACTTGGTAAACATGTAGCAGACAGGCTATTAATAGGCTATTAAAAGCAGCAGACTGCAATTAATTGGGGTTGACCACAATAAACCTATCTCACCCAATTTGTATCCAGACCCAGGTCAAGATGTTGTTTTTGATCATTAAAGCTTTTAATAACTCAAATAATCTGCCTCCACATTTAGCAGCAGAACTGCTTTGGTTCTGAGGTGCTTGAGGGCGTGTGCGGTGGGATTCTCCTCTTAAAGAAGGGCTTGGAGGGGGACCCTAAGCAGGGCATTCTGTGCTGCCACTCCTAAACAGTAGGACACCCTTCCCCAAGAGATGTAGTTGTGATATCTGATACTGTCATTACAGCATTGTAGCAACTTCTTCTTATGCCTAGCATTTTTAATAGTATGTTCTGTCATTAGGGTTTTTTTGTTTATTTGTTTTAATGTGCATTTTCACATTTTTGAAGACAGTTTATTTTCTTTTGTATGCACCTTAAATAATCAGGATTTTCAAGGGAGGGTGCTGTCATTATCTGTGGCATCATTGGCAGCATCACAGAATATACACCCCTTTTTATATTTTGTTCATGCTTATATTGGTATATCAATATCATGGCTTACATTTTTTTAAAATGTGCTAAAATATCAATATTCCATTGCAAAGATAGGTTAAGCAGGTTCTCTGAATTCCTGGCTTTCATTTTTTTTAAATAAGTCTCTATGCCCTTCTCATGGAGATATAAGGAAAAAGTCATATCTCCGCAAAGGAAAAGGCCAGAGACTACTTTTTTTTAATAAGAAAGGTGGGAATTCAGAGAACCTGCTAAACCTATCATTACAGTAGTATATCAGTATAGTAGTGTCTTAAAAGAAATGAAAAAAATGAAACCAGTTGTCTTCAGTGCGGGGGGGGGGAGGGAGTTGTTTGATGATGAAGACAGTTTGATCATCAAGAAGTGGTCTGGAGGTGGGTCGGAGTGAGTGGGACCAAGAAAACTAATAGAAGTATTACACACAAGGAAAAAGGCAAATCAAAATTGGCTTTCAGAAAAAGACTGGGCTAAAAGTGGTCTCTAAGGAACTAGTGTATGTTTTGTGATGCTATCGATAATGCCACGGATGATGACAGCACCCTCCCTTGAAAATCCTGAATATTTAAGGCACATACAGAAGAAAATAAACTAACTTCACAAATGTGAAAATGCAGAGGGAGGGCACTTATGTAGGTGAACTGTGCCCAAACTGATTCCAATGCTGTATTTTATATTTTATCTGTAAGGCACCTTGAATGTTCTATGAACAGAGAAACAACTTAAAAATGTTCTAAATAAAAATAAATTATGTACCATACTTTGAAATAACATATATCCATTGAGGGGCGGGGGCGGAAATCCCCTCTTAACAGAGAGATTCTTTGCATGCATCTATCCTGCCTAGCATTACTGTGTTAAGGTATATTCAGGGTATGGTTGGAAGACCTATAATGAAGCTAATGAGATTTTGGTTGGATAAGTACTGGAATGACATGGAATGACATGTACATCACACTGAATTCCATGACAGGGTATAGATGAAATACTCTTCTTATGAGCAATAAAATGCCTACCCTGTTGTAGCCATATATATATATCTTTTATGACTTTTTTTCTTTCTGTAAAACCATTTTTGTTGTCAAACCATTCCTGGGCATTCACTTGGATGCCTGCCCACTGTTTGTGCTTGTGACTGTTTATTCATCTAGTTGCTATGTAACTCAAAACAAAATCAGTTGAGAAAGACCAAAAAGTTGAGCTTCTGCATGAAATGAAATCCTTGTATTGAAGTGCTTTAAATTCATAGGCTATTTTGTGAGAAAGAAAGAGACAGTGAGAATATGTGTGTATGTGTGTGTATGCAATTCAGTCTGAGAACAGCAAACAGCCTGCAGGTAGAACTAAGTATGCAGAAGATATTTGTAGCCAGCTTCTTGGGGGGAAAGGCGGATAAGTAATGGAATGTTGTTAATTAGATTGCTATGTACCAGCCAGACAACCTCTAGCTGTGTTTTCATCATTTTTTTTTAGCTTAATAAGGTTAGAATGGGTCAGTACTTGAAAATCCTCTGAAGGAAACCCAAAGGAACGGGATCTCATTTATTCAAAAGGTGGCACCCTTCCTTCTGCTACAATGTTCAGGAAGTCATTGGATCCTTGATATAACTGGCTTCATCTTAAGCTAGTAGTTCTATATACCAGATCTTTTCTTAGACATTTAGGATGAGAGCCACACATACATCACACTGATTGCAGAAGAGATCTTATTTGTGTGGTCCACTCCATGCATGTTAATGGAGATGAACAGAATGACGAACAGATGTGCAAATCTATTTTTCATTTTCCATGGATGAGTTTACCCTTGCTAGCGGGTGAGCACATCCAAATTCCCACATTTAGAACTAATCACTTGATTGTCAGCAACAATTTTAACAGATAAAACTATCACACGTACTCTATTTTCCTGAGCGGTGAGAAGTTCTAGATGCAACACTGCCAGGTTTAGCTTCCTTTGGATGAGAGCACTGGAGACCTGTGCCATTTTTGTAGTATTTGCTTTATTAGAAATTCAAAATTGCAACATGGGGGTCGGAGGCACTACTATAGGCAACAGGCCCACTACTAAACATCAGATTCCCAGAGAGAAAGAGAGAGAAAGCATAACTTCCAGCCCAATCACAGCTCCATGCTTTTTTTTTTCTGCCTTCTCCAAACTCTCCTCTTCTCAGCTGGGAGGGGTCACATTCTGCAAGTATCATACAAGGAAAGAAAAACATTAAGAAAACTTCTACAGTCATTACAGCACATGATTATTGCCAAAAGCCCTGGATGTCATTGAAATTCACCTTAGGCAAAACCTATTCAAAAGAAGCGATCTTATGACAACACTATTCATTCCTCCTTTAACGTATAGAGAAGTACTAAACATACGATCTGTAGGATTCATGAGACATTGAATATACTCACCCCTTAAAATATTCTGCACATCACATTGTAACTATTTTTGAGCCAGAGATAACTTGCTTTCGGTGTCAGTCTTGTACCCTTCATCAACTCCACATTAAAATAAACAGAATAGCAAGGAATTTATTTGTATAGAAATTTTGTATACCGCCTCCTTAGTACCAGCTGTAGGCAGCTCCTGACAAAACTATGTAAGAATACCACAAAGTACATACAGCAAGAAGACCAAGCCCGACCAATACAATATGAAAACAAGGCAAGACAATGAAACCAGATTAATGAAATCTGCCAAAGCCCTAAAATAAAGAGAGCAGTCTAAAATGGTATTGATAAAAACATTCCTCAGTCTTGGAGGGGACCATAGAACAGCTTTAAAAAGATGGCTCCCCTTAGCTAAAATTCTGGGTAAACAGAAATATTTGGGCCTAGCACCTAAAAAAAAGTAAGGTAGGCACCAGACAATGTGTCAAGCAAGGGTCATTTCCTGGCAAAACACACTGGAGCAGCGCTCCGGCAGTAAGGAGCCCAGCAAGCCATGCCCCCAGCAGCAAGGTAAGTTGGTGGGGCCTCCACATGCCTTTCCCTGCCCGCCCGCCAATGCAGACGGGCAGGGAAAGGCCTTCAGAGGCCCCCCGTGCATCTTTCCATGCTCACCCACTGACGCGGACAGGCAAAGCCCCCCATGCGCCTTTAGAGGCCCCCCGTGCACCTTTCCCCACTCACCCGCCGATGCGGACGGCCAGGGAAAGGCCTTCAGAGGCCACCGCACATCTTTCCCTGCTCACCCGCCATCGTGGATGGGCAGGGAAAGGCCTTCAGAGGCCCTGTGTGTCTTTCCCTGCTCGCCCGCCATCACGGACGGGCAGGGAAAGGCCTTCAGAAGCCCCCATGTGCACCTTTTCCCGCTCGCCCACCAATGCGGACGGGCAGGGAAAGGCCTTCAGACACCCTCCACGTGCGCCTTTCCCCACTCGCCCACCAATGCAGATGGGCAGGGAAAGGCCTTCAGAGGCCCCCACACATCTTACCTCACTTGCCCGCCAATGTGGTCGGGCAGGGAAAGATCTTCAGAGTTCCCCCCTTGCCTTTTTCCACTCTTCTGACATCTGCTTTGGCTGGACTTCAGTGGCTCTGAGATGGCTGCTGCCAGCTCTACAGGTTAGTACATTGCCAAAAGGACTGAATGACATTATTTTCTTTGTATTTTAAATTGATTGAATGTTGGAAACAAAAGAACCTTTGTGTGTGGAGAAAAAAGAACAGTGCTCACATAGCTTTAAGTTATGTGACTTAACTCAGTAGCTTTGGGGGGGGTGTTCTAGTGGCATTTCCTCAATATTATGCAGAACTTTGAGGTAAACCTGCACCACCAGCAATGCTTCTCAGAAATGTATAAAGTCTTGAGTCCAGTTTTACATGTCATGCTACTCTGCTTGGGCACATGTGTAGCTCTCTTCCCATCAAGGTGCTGTTCAGCAGCTGCTGTTCTTTGTGCAGTATAGTGGTTAGAATGTCAGACTAGGATCTGAAGGAGACCCAGGTTCAAATCCCTGCTCTGCTATGGAAGCTTGGGCTAGTTGCATGCTCATGGTCTTTTTTACCTGCACCAAAATTCAATTCAAGTAAAAAAAGTTGATGAGGGAGTGGTTGGGGGATGCTGTCTTTCTAAGGAGCCACATTTTGAAGGTCAGTTGGCTCCTAGTCCCTCAGAGCACAATAGAGAACTCTTATGTTGCAATTTATTTTGGACGGCCAGGTTGGGAATTTTTTGTGGAGCAAAGGGAGGATAAGGACGATCACCTTTCTGTCATCTCAAAATATTGTTTATTTCTACTTAATCATATTTGTGTCCTGCCTGTGCTCCTAGGAAAACATGCATGGGAATAGTCATCTAGTCTTGTATCAACCTTGTGAGAATAGCATCCCAGTGAGCTTCATAGCTTTCCTGGGATTTGAATGATGGCTACATATTCATACCTAATGCTGTTGCTCCAAAATGTAGTATAGTCTTCTCTTTGGGAACCTAATATTATCAATTGCAGATGCTTTGAAATAAGATTTTTTTAAAAAAACAGGTTTCTTTGCTAATGCCCCTCTTTGACATCTGAAGAAGTGTGTATGCAGGACTTCTGGTCTAAGCGTTTCACTGCTCAGACATGTCCCATCTCACTCTGATGGAGACGCACCGAGACCAGGCTGACGGGAGGGGTCCGAGTTCGTCCCGGACCTCCCCGGTTTCTTTGTAGGAAACCCCCAGCCTGGGGAGCTGAGGAGAGCCTCTTCCAAGGCAACGGCCAAGGAATTGAGGCTCACCTTCATTTCCAAAAGGTACCATCACCACAGAGCCAGCATGGCGCTCAGAGACGACTGCTGGAGCAAGCGACCACAATCAAACTTCTAAAAATGTTTCCAAAAGATCTCCAAGGCTCCAAATTGTGAGTTAAGCAAAGCTCAGGTGAAAAAAGCGAACTGAAACTTGGTAGTAATTGGAAGCACCTAAGTTTGAAGCACTGGGGAGAGGAATTCAAACATACACACCCTTTTTTTTCTTTGAGCAAACTTTATTAACAGTTTTAAATTGGAAATAAAAGACTATGAGCTAAAATAAGCAGTTAAACGAATGCAAAACTACTAAAGTATACAAAGTGGGACTAAATCGTATAACTTTTGCCTTGTTTTGGAAAACTTACTTCTTGTTGATATTATGGCTGGGAGAGGACGGAGAGTGCCGGATAAAAAACTGGTGACCGGAAATAACATACCAACGACTCCTTCCCAGAACCAGGAAGTAACTACAGATTTCTCCGCACTGCTAGCAAATGCACTGTGCCCCCTAATGGAGCAGATGACTAATCTCAACACTAAGCTTGATAATGTACCAAAACAGCTGAATCAAATGGATAAAAGAACCTCAGCAACTGAGAAAATGTTGAAAAAGATGGAAAAACAGACTGAGTATTAATAAAAGAGTGGATGAAGCAGAGAAGGAAAGATCCACTGATAAAATGCAAATAACACAGCTTCAGCTGGATAGATCCATGTATGTTCTATGTTTCATGGGATCCCTGAAGAGAAAAATGAGCACTTAAAACCAGTTTGGTGTAGTGGTTAAGTGCGCGGACTCTAATCTGGGAGAACCGGGTTTGATTCCCCACTCCTCCACTTGCACCTGCTGATGTGACCTTGGGTCACTCACAAGCTCTGGCACAGCTGTCCTTGAAAAAGAGCAGTTTGTGTCAGAGCTCTCTTAGCCCCACCCACCTCACAGGGTGTCTGTTGTGGGGAGGGGAAGGGAAGGGAGTTTGTAAGCCGCTCTGAGACTCCAAGTGAAGGGCGGGGTATAAATCCAATCTCTTCTCTTCTTCTTCTAAAAGAACTCTTGGCAGCTGCCTTGGCCCCATTAATGGATTACAAACAAGAAGATTTAATAAAAGAGATGTATGTGGCCTATTGGACTTATCCGGATTTTATAAAGAAAAATAAATTACCTGGGGAAATCTATCTGAAATTCACAAAACGATCTACCAGAGAACTGGTGTTAAAGTCAACAATGGGAAACCCCTTAAAAATCAAGAATGGAGAAGTAAATATTTTGAAAGACATCCCTTTTGAAGTTAGAAAACAGAGGAAACATTACAGGATGCTCACTCTCACTCTGCAAAAAAAGGGAATACCATATAGATGGTTATTCCCGGAAGGGCTGAGCTTCAATTTCCAGGAAAAAAATATAAAATTGACTGTTCCAAAAGCAGAAAAAATTATGGACCAAGTGTTTAACACAAAAAGGAAGCAGAAGGAAAAGAACATAAAACCGGATGGGGAGGAAGAAGAAGAAGAAGATGAATCCTACTCACAGGATTCAACAAGTCAAACTTCCACATCAGAATCATCTGAATCGGGGAAAGGAGTGGCTGCTCCGAAACTTAAAAAAAACAAAGAAATGCGGGAAGAAAATACTCTAGAACTAAGGCAATAGTATTAAAGGCAGAAATTGTGTTAAGCTACTAAATATGTATTAATAATTGAATCAAATCTTAACATAACATGTTATATTAGGCTAAAAGCAGTATTTCTATAACTTCTCAGATCATGACATGTATTAGTCTTTACCCATTCCTCAAATCCAGTAGATGGAATAGATTAGAACTGTAGTACTCCTTCCCCTATCCAGTAGATTTATGTATTAGATTTCCTATACCCATCACCCATAATTGTAGTGTGTAGAAAATGCAAAAAAAAAATAATTCCCCTGCGGGGGGCCAAAGGAGAAGAAGAAGAAGTGTGTATGCACATGAAAGCTTATACCTAGAATAAACTTTGTTGGTCTTAAAAGTGCCACTGGACTCGAACTTTGATCTGCTGCTTTCAGACCAATGCAGCTCCCCCCCCCCCCAATCCCTCTTTGGTATTGTGTGCTTAGATGAATGTTGTTTTCAAAAGCTGATCTTAGCTGCATGTTATCAAATATTTTGCTTTTTAATAGTAAATAACACTCTCAGTCTGGAGCAAGTGATGCACTGTATTCTTGGTGCTGGGGGGGGGCAACAGTGGAAGGCCTCACTGCTGGACCTTCTGATGGCACCTGGTATTTTTGGCCACTATGTGACACAGTGTTGGACTGGATGGGCCTTTGGCCTGATTCAACATTGGCTTCACTTATGTTCTTATCTGTTTTCTCACTCCTGTTCCTACTGGGGAGGAGGCAGG